>NC_088400.1:66165644-66428144 GCF_034236695.1 Oncorhynchus nerka | reverse complement strand
TCCCCTGGCAGTGAATGGTCTCAGTCCCTCCTTTCCCCTGGCAGTGAATGGTCTCAGTCCCTCCTTTCCCCTGGCAGTGAGTGGTCTCAGTCCCTCCTTTCCCCTGACAGTGAATGGTCTCAGTCCCTCCTTTCCCCTGGCAGTGAATGGTCTCAGTCCCTCCTTTCCCCTGGCAGTGAATGGTCTCAGTCCCTCCTTTCCCCTGGCAGTGAATGGTCTCAGTCCCTCCTTTCCCTGGCAGTGAATGGTCTCAGTCCCTCCTTTCCCCTGGCAGTGAGTGGTCTCAGTCCCTCCTTTCCCCTGGCAGTGAATGGTCTCAGTCCCTCCTTTCCCCTGGCAGTGAATGGTCTCAGTCCTTCCTTTCCCCTGGCAGTGAATGGTCTCAGTCCCTCCTTTCCCCTGGCAGTGAGTGGTCTCAGTCCCTCCTTTCCCCTGACAGTGAATGGTCTCAGTCCCTCCTTTCCCCTGGCAGTGAATGGTCTCAGTCCCTCCTTTCCCCTGGCAGTGAATGGTCTCAGTCCCTCCTTTCCCCTGGCAGTGAATGGTCTCAGTCCCTCCTTTCCCCTGGCAGTGAGTGGTCTCAGTCCCTCCTTTCCCCTGGCAGTGAATGGTCTCAGTCCCTCCTTTCCCCTGGCAGTGAATGGTCTCAGTCCTTCCTTTCCCCTGGCAGTGAGTGGTCTCAGTCCCTCCTTTCCCCTGGCAGTGAATGGTCTCAGTCCCTCCTTTCCCCTGGCAGTGAATGGTCTCAGTCCCTCCTTTCCCCTGGTAGTGAGTAGTCTCAGTCCCTCCTTTCCCCTGGCAGTGAATGGTCTCAGTCCTTCCTTTCCCCTGACAGTGAATGGTCTCAGTCCCTCCTTTCCCCTGACAGTGAATGGTCTCAGTCCCTCCTTTCCCCTCGCAGTGAATGGACTCAGTCCCTCCTTTCCCCTGGCAGTGAATGGTCTCAGTCCCTCCTTTCCCCTGGCAGTGAGTGGTCTCAGTCCCTCCTTTCCCCTGGCAGTGAATGGCCTCAGTCCTTCCTTTCCCCTGGCAGTGAGTGGTCTCAGTCCCTCCTTTCCCCTGGCAGTGAATGGTCTCAGTCCCTCCTTTCCCCTGGCAGTGAATGGTCTCAGTCCCTCCTTTCCCCTGGCAGTGAGTAGTCTCAGTCCCTCCTTTCCCCTGGCAGTGAATGGTCTCAGTCCTTCCTTTCCCCTGACAGTGAATGGTCTCAGTCCCTCCTTTCCCCTGACAGTGAATGGTCTCAGTCCCTCCTTTCCCCTGGCAGTGAATGGACTCAGTCCCTCCTTTCCCCTGGCAGTGAATGGTCTCAGTCCCTCCTTTCCCCTGGCAGTGAGTGGTCTCAGTCCCTCCTTTCCCCTGGCAGTGAATGGACTCAGTCCCTCCTTTCCCCTGTGAATGGTCTCAGTCCCTCCTTTCCCCTGGCAGTGAATGGTCTCAGTCCCTCCTTTCCCCTGGCAGTGAATGGTCTCAGTCCCTCCTTTCCCCTGGCAGTGAATGGTCTCAGTCCCTCCTTTCCCCTGGCAGTGAATGGTCTCAGTCCCTCCTTTCCCCTGGCAGTGAATGGACTCAGTCCCTCCTTTCCCCTGGCAGTGAATGGTCTCAGTCCCTCCTTTCCCCTGGCAGTGAATGGTCTCAGTCCCTCCTTTCCCCTGGCAGTGAATGGACTCAGTCCCTCCTTTCCCCTGGCAGTGAATGGTCTCAGTCCCTCCTTTCCCCTGGCAGTGAGTGGTCTCAGTCCCTCCTTTCCCCTGGCAGTGAATGGTCTCAGTCCCTCCTTTCCCCTGGCAGTGAGTGGTCTCAGTCCCTCCTTTCCCCTGGCAGTGAGTGGTCTCAGTCCCTCCTTTCTCATGGCAGTGAGTGGTCTCAGTCCCTCCTTTCTCATGGCAGTGAGTGGTCTCAGTCCCTCCTTTCCCCTGGCAGTGAATGGACTCAGTCCCTCCTTTCCCCTGGCAGTGAATGGTCTCAGTCCCTCCTTTCCCCTGGCAGTGAGTGGTCTCAGTCCCTCCTTTCCCCTGGCAGTGAATGGACTCAGTCCCTCCTTTCCCCTGGCAGTGAATGGTCTCAGTCCCTCCTTTCCCCTGGCAGTGAATGGTCTCAGTCCCTCCTTTCCCCTGGCAGTGAATGGTCTCAGTCCCTCCTTTCCCCTGGCAGTGAATGGTCTCAGTCCCTCCGTTCCCCTGGCAGTGAATGGTCTCAGTCCCTCCTTTCCCCTGGCAGTGAATGGACTCAGTCCCTCCTTTCCCCTGGCAGTGAATGGACTCAGTCCCTCCTTTCCCCTGGCAGTGAATGGTCTCAGTCCCTCCTTTCCCCTGGCAGTGAATGGTCTCAGTCCCTCCTTTCCCCTGGCAGTGAATGGTCTCAGTCCCTCCTTTCCCCTGGCAGTGAGTGGTCTCAGTCCCTCCTTTCCCCTGGCAGTGAATGGTCTCAGTCCCTCCTTTCCCCTGGCAGTGAGTGGTCTCAGTCCCTCCTTTCCCCTGGCAGTGAGTGGTCTCAGTCCCTCCTTTCTCATGGCAGTGAGTGGTCTCAGTCCCTCCTTTCTCATGGCAGTGAGTGGTCTCAGTCCCTCCTTTCCCCTGGCAGTGAATGGTCTCAGTCCCTCCTTTCCCCTGGCAGTGAGTGGTCTCAGTCCCTCCTTTCCCCTGGCAGTGAGTGGTCTCAGTCCCTCCTTTCCCCTGGCAGTGAGTGGTCTCAGTCCCTCCTTTCCCCTGGCAGTGAGTGGTCTCAGTCCCTCCTTTCCCCTGGCAGTGAGTGGTCTCAGTCCCTCCTTTCCCCTGGCAGTGAGTGGTCTCAGTCCCTCCTTTCTCATGGCAGTGAGTGGTCTCAGTCCCTCCTTTCTCATGGCAGTGAGTGGTCTCAGTCCCTCCTTTCTCATGGCAGTGAGTGGTCTCAGTCCCTCCTTTCTTATGGCAGTGAGTGGTCTCAGTCCCTCCTTTCTCATGGCAGTGAGTGGTCTCCTCATGGCAGTCCCTCCTCCCATGAGGGGCATTAGAGCGGGAGGGTACCAGTCCAACTTCATCTTTAATGCCACAGCTCTTCCAGGCTGAGTAGAAGGAAGTTACCCCTAGACACTAATCTAAGGTATTTTTCCCAGATCCTATATTCCTAGATCTGTGACCTCAAGGCAACATTAGCCCAGGACACATTCTTTACAGACAGCAGAGTTACAGCACACAGCCGCTGGCAGAAAGACAAGGCTGTATGTTACTGTAAAAAGACACAATGAGAAAGTAACTCCAAAATGCCTTTTCCTCTCGTTTCCATCCATGTTTTCTCTGGTGACTCACACACACACACACACTGGCTGTGACGTCTGCTGACCTTCATCCACCCTCCTACACACTTTATCAGCCCGCACACCTGTGCTAACCTGACTGCTAACCTGTGTGTGTGTGTGAGAGTGAGTGAGTGAGTGAGTGAGTGAGTGAGTGAGTGAGTGAGTGAGTGAGTGAGTGAGTGAGTGAGTGAGTGAGTGAGTGAGTGAGTGAGTGAGTGAGTGAGTGAGTGAGTGAGTGAGTGAGTGAGTGAGTGAGAGAGAGAGAGGGTGTGTGATGAAGCGAGTGCGTATATGTGCGTGAGAAAAAAGACAGAAAGGCCTGAAACAATGACAGCTTCATTTGGCCTGGATGTACTCTCTCTCATCCCTCCCTCCCTCATCTCTATCTCTCTTTCCCTCCTCTCTTTCTCTCCCCCATCCCATCCCACCCTCTCTCTCTCTCTCTGTTCTCAGTGCCAGTGCAGCACAGCAGTCCAGACTGCAGCCCATTAAACACGCTCATGTTCTACTCAGCACAGCATCATCACTCTGCACCATCGTTCTGCTGATCACAGCACAGAAGCATGTTAAAACATTGATCTGCCATCCTGCTCCTGAAGACCCACAGAGGGTACAGGCATGTTCCAGCCCAACAATAACAGGAAACACTAGCATGTTAAAACATTGATCTGCCATCCTGCCCCTGCAGACCCACAGAGGGTACAGGCATGTTCCAGCCCAACAATAACAGGAAACACTAGCATGTTAAAACATTGATCTGCCATCCTGCTCCTGCAGACCCACAGAGGGTGCAGGCTTTTGTTCCAGCCCAACAATAACAGGAAACACTAGCATGTTAAAACATTGATCTGCCATCCTGCTCCTGCAGACCCACAGAGGGTGCAGGCTTTTGTTCCAGCCCAACAATAACAGGAAACACTAGCATGTTTAAACATTGATCTGCCATCCTGCTCCCGGTCCTGAAGACCCACAGAGGGTGCAGGCTTTTGTTCCAGCCCAGCCCTACTAACATGGCTGACTCAACTCATCAACTGACCATCAAGCCCCCCCTTCATCCACCGAGTCAGGTGTGTTAGTGCTGAGCTGGAACAAAACCCTGTAAAACCTGTTGGTCTCCAGGACCAGCATTCAGCAACACTGGAAGAACATTACATGCCATAGTTTTTGGACAATACAGTTGACTCAAAACAAGAGGACATTTCTCAATACCATAAGTGTTTGTTAACCTGTATGGTAAGAAGATTGTAATTACTTAGGAATGCATTGTAGATGGAATTGTTTTATCTACCTGGGAGATATAGATATAAATTATATTTTGTTTTTCTACCTGTTCTGGAAAAAAGACAAGAAAAGACAGGAAAAAAAGAAAGCATTCCTATCTAAACAAGAGACATCTGATCCAGGGCCTGTTCTCCTGGTTGACTGGGGGAACAAAACAACACAAGCACCTCAAGGAGTCAATCTGATCCCATCGCAGCCTTTTGATTGGACAGCCATGTCAAGAAGGAATCTGTCAACACGGAGGTGATCCAGTGATCCAATGATCCGTGACAATAACAGAGTGGCACCTCTTGTACTTTGATACTTTGATAGTCAGCCGGTCGGCAGAGAAAGACTGGAGGAACAACCCAGATAGGTGACAGAGAAAGAGAGGAGGCAGAGAAAGACAGGAGAGGAACAACCCAGACAGGAGACAGAGAAAGACAGGAGAGGAACAACCCAGACAGGTGACAGAGAAAGACTGGAGGAACAACCCAAATAGGTGACAGAGAAAGACAGGAGGCAGAGAAAGACAGGAGAGGAACAACCCAGACAGGAGACAGAGAAAGACAGGAGAGGAACAACCCAGACAGGTGACAGAGAAAGACTGGAGGAACAACCCAGATAGGTGACAGAGAAAGACTGGAGGAACAACCCAGACAGGAGACAGAGAAAGACAGGAGAGGAACAAACCAGACAGGAGACAGAGAAAGACAGGAGAGGAACAAACCAGACAGGAGACAGAGAAAGACAGGAGAGGAACAACCCAGACAGGAGACAGAGAAAGACTGGAGGAACAACCCAGATAGGTGACAGAGAAAGACAGGAGAGGAACAAACCAGACAGGTGAAAGAGAAAGACTGGAGGAACAACCCAGATAGGTGACAGAGAAAGACTGGAGGAACAACCCAGACAGGAGACAGAGAAAGACAGGAGAGGAACAAACCAGACAGGAGACAGAGAAAGACAGGAGAGGAACAACCCAGACAGGAGACAGAGAAAGACTGGAGGAACAACCCAGATAGGTGACAGAGAAAGACAGGAGAGGAACAAACCAGACAGGAGACAGAGAAAGACAGGAGAGGAACAAACCAGACAGGTGACAGAGAAAGACAGGAGAGGAACAACCCAGATAGGTGACAGAGAAAGACAGGAGAGGAACAACCCAGACAGGAGACAGAGAAAGACAGGAGAGGAACAACCCAGACAGGTGACAGAGAAAGACAGGAGAGGAACAACCCAGACAGGAGACAGAGAAAGACAGGAGAGGAACAACCCAGACAGGAGACAGAGAAAGACAGGAGAGGAACAACCCAGACAGGAGACAGAGAAAGACAGGAGAGGAACAACCCAGACAGGAGACAGAGAAAGACAGGAGAGAAAGAACAACCCAGACAGGAGACAGAGAAAGACAGGAGAGGAACAACCCAGACAGGAGACAGAGAAAGACAGGAGAGGAACAACCCAGACAGGAGACAGAGAAAGACAGGAGAGGAACAACCCAGACAGGAGACAGAGAAAGACAGGAGAGGAACAAACCAGACAGGAGACAGAGAAAGACAGGAGAGGAACAACCCAGACAGGAGACAGAGAAAGACAGGAGAGGAACAACCCAGACAGGAGACAGAGAAAGACAGGAGAGGAACAACCCAGACAGGAGACAGAGAAAGACAGGAGAGGAACAACCCAGACAGGAGACAGAGAAAGACAGGAGGCAGAGAAAGACAGGAGAGGAACAACCCAGACAGGAGACAGAGAAAGACAGGAGAGGAACAACCCAGACAGGAGACAGAGAAAGACAGGAGGCAGAGAAAGACAGGAGAGGAACAACCCAGACAGGAGACAGAGAAAGACAGGAGAGGAACAACCCAGACAGGAGACAGAGAAAGACAGGAGAGGAACAAACCAGACAGGTGACAGAGAAAGACAGGAGAGGAACAACCCAGACGGGAGGCAGAGAAAGACAGGAGAGGAACAACCCAGACAGGAGACAGAGAAAGACAGGAGAGGAACAACCCAGAGACAGAGAAAGACAGAGAAACAACCCAGACAGAAAGACAGAGGAACAACCCAGACAGGAGACAGAGAAAGACAGGAGGAACAACCCAGACAGGAGACAGGGAAAGACAGGAGAGGCACAACCCAGACAGGAGAGGAACAACCCAGACAGGGGGCAGAGAAAGACAGGAGAGGAACAACCCAGACGGGAGGCATAGAAAGACAGGAGAGGAACAACCCAGACAGGAGAGGAACAACCCAGACAGGAGAGGAACAACCCAGACAGGTGACAGAGAAAGACAGGAGAGGAACAACCCAGACGGGAGGCAGAGAAAGACAGGAGAGGAACAACCCAGACGGGAGGCAGAGAAAGACAGGAGAGGAACAACCCAGACAGGGGGCAGAGAAAGACAGGAGAGGAACAACCCAGACGGGAGGCAGAGAAAGACAGGAGAGGAACAACCCAGACAGGAGAGGGACAACCCAGACAGGTGACAGAGAAAGACAGGAGAGGAACAACCCAGACGGGAGGCAGAGAAAGACAGGAGAGGACCAACCCAGACAGGGGGCAGAGAAAGACAGGAGAGGAACAACCCAGACAGGAGAGGAACAACCCAGACAGGAGAGGAACAACCCAGACAGGTGACAGAGAAAGACAGGAGAGGAACAACCCAGACAGGGGGCAGAGAAAGACAGGAGAGGAACAACCCAGACAGGGGGCAGAGAAAGACAGGAGAGGAACAAACCCAGACGGGAGGCAGAGAAAGACAGGAGAGGAACAACCCAGACAGGGGGCAGAGAAAGACAGGAGAGGAACAACCCAGACAGGGGGCAGAGAAAGACAGGAGAGGAACAACCCAGACGGGAGGCAGAGAAAGAGAGGAGAGGAACAACCCAGACGGGAGGCAGAGAAAGACAGGAGAGGAACAACCCAGACGGGAGGCAGAGAAAGACAGGAGAGGAACAACCCAGATGGGAGGCAGAGAAAGAGAGGAGAGGAACAACCCAGACGGGAGGCAGAGAAAGACAGGAGAGGAACAACCCAGACAGGGGGCAGAGAAAGACAGGAGAGGAACAACCCAGACAGGAGACAGAGAAAGACAGGAGAGGAACAACCCAGACAGGAGAGGAACAACCCAGACAGGGGGCAGAGAAAGACAGGAGAGGAACAACCCAGACAGGAGACAGAGAAAGACAGGAGGCAGACAAAGACAGGAGAGGAACAACCCAGACAGGAGAGGAACAACCCAGACAGAAGACAGAGAAAGACATGAGACAGAGAAAGACAGGAGACAGAGAAAGACATGAGACAGAGAAAGACATGAGACAGAGAAAGACAGGAGGCAGACAAAGACAGGAGACAGAGAAAGACAGGAGAGGACCAACCCAGACAGGAGAGGAACAACCCAGACAGGAGTGCAACAACCCAGACAGGAGGCAGAGAAAGACAGGAGAGGAACAACCCAGACAGGAGACAGAGAAAGACAGGAGAGGAACAACCCAGACAGGAGACAGAGAAAGACAGGAGAGGAACAACCCAGACAGGAGGCAGAGAAAGACAGGAGAGGAACAACCCAGACAGGAGACAGAGAAAGACAGGAGAGGAACAACCCAGATGGGAGACAGAGAAAGACAGGAGAGGAACAATCCAGACAGGAGGCAGAGAAAGACAGGAGAGGAACAACCCAGACAGGAGACAGAAAGACAGGAGAGGAACAACCCAGACAGGAGACAGAGAAAGAGAGGAGAGGAACAACCCAGACAGGAGACAGAGAAAGACAGGAGAGGAACAACCCAGACGGGAGGGCAGAGAAAGACAGGAGAGGAACAACCCAGACGGGAGGCAGAGAAAGAAAGGAGAGGAACAACCCAGACGGGAGGCAGAGAAAGACAGGAGAGGAACAACCCAGACAGGTGACAGAGAAAGACAGGAGAGGAACAACCCAGACAGGAGGCAGAGAAAGACAGGAGGAACAACCCAGACAGGAGACAGAGAAAGACAGGAGAGGAACAACCCAGACAGGAGACAGAGAAAGACAGAAGAGGAACAACCCAGACAGTTGGCAGAGACCTGCCTTCTGATGCATAAATCATATTATTATAGTGTAATGTCTTATAATGATATTGAATGGTACCAACTGAAATGTAACAGAAGTTGCTTCTTGAGAGATATGCTAGCTACATGACTAGAGCAGAGGCAGACTTACAGTACCAAATGGATTTGGAAGGAGTATAAAGTGTACACACCATAGAATGACTTGTTATAATTTAATATGATCTCTCAACTTCCGGCGCCGACTGAGATGGCCGCCTCGCTTCGCGTTCCTAGGAAACTATGCAGTTTTTTGTTTTTTTACGTGTTATTTCTTACATTAGTACCCCAGGTCATCTTAGGTTTCATTACATACAGTCGAGAAGAACTACTGAATATAAGATCAGCGCCAACTCACCATCAGTACGACCAAGAATATGTTTTCCGCGACGCGGATCCGGTGTTCTGCCTTACAAACAGGACAACGGAATGGATCGCATGCAGCGACCCAAGGAAACGACTCCGAAAAAGAGGGAAACGAGGCGGTGTTCTGGTCAGACTCCGAAAAAGGGCACATCGCGCACCACTCCCCAGCATTCTTCTTGCCAATGTCCAGTCTCTTGACAACAAGGTTGACGAAATCCGAGCAAGGGTAGCATTCCAGAGGGACATCAGAGACTGCAACGTTCTCTGCTTCACAGAAACATGGCTTACTGGGAAGACGCTATCCGACGCGGTGCAGCCAACGGGTTTCTCCACGCATCGCGCCGACAGAAACAAACATCTTTCTGGTAAGAAGAGTGGCGGGGGCGTATGCCTCATGACTAACGAGACATGGTGTGATGAAGGAAACATACAGGAACTCAAATCCTTCTGTTCACCTGATTTAGAATTCCTCACAATCAAATGTAGACCGCATTATCTTCCAAGAGAATTCTCCTCGATTATAATCACAGCCGTATATATCCCCCCAAGCAGACACATCGATGGCTCTGAACGAACTTTATTTAACTCTTTGCAAACTGGAAACCATTTATCCGGAGGCTGCATTCATTGTAGCTGGGGATTTTAACAAAGCTAATCTGAAAACAAGACTCCCTAAATTTTACCAGCATATCGATTGCGCAACCAGGGGTGGTAAAACCTTGGATCATTGTTACTCTAACTTCCGCGACGCATATAAGGCCCTGCCCCGCCCCCCTTTCGGAAAAGCTGACCACGACTCCATTTTGCTGATCCCTGCCTACAGGCAGAAACTAAAACAAGAGGCTCCCACGCTGAGGTCTGTCCAACGCTGGTCAGACCAAGCTGACTCCACACTCCAAGACTGCTTCCATCACGTGGACTGGGACATGTTTCGTATTGCGTCAGATGGAAATATTGACGAATATGCTGATTCGGTGTGCGAGTTCATTAGAACGTGTGTCGAAGATGTCGTTCCCATAGCAACGATAAAAACATTCCCAAACCAGAAACCGTGGATTGATGGCAGCATTCGCGTGAAACTGAAAGCGCGAACCACTGCTTTTAATCAGGGCAAGGTGTCTGGTAATATGTCCGAATATAAACAATGCAGCTATTCCCTCCGCAAGGCTATTAAACAAGCTAAGCGTCAGTACAGAGACAAAGTGGAATCTCAATTCAATGGCTCAGACACAAGAGGCATGTGGCAGGGTCTACAGTCAATCACGGACTACAAGAAGAAACCCAGCCCAGTCACGGACCAGGATGTCTTGCTCCCAGGCAGACTAAATAACTTTTTTGCCCGCTTTGAGGACAATACATTGCCACTGACACGGCCTGCAACGAAAACATGTGGTCTCTCCTTCACTGCAGCCGAGGTGAGTAAGACATTTAAACGTGTTAACCCTCGCAAGGCTGCAGGCCCAGACGGCATCCCCAGCCGCGCCCTCAGAGCATGCGCAGACCAGCTGGCCGGTGTGTTTACGGACATATTCAATCAATCCCTATACCAGTCTGCTGTTCCCACATGCTTCAAGAGGGCCACCATTGTTCCTGTTCCCAAGAAAGCTAAGGTAACTGAGCTAAACGACTACCGCCCCGTAGCACTCACTTCCGTCATCATGAAGTGCTTTGAGAGACTAGTCAAGGACCATATCACCTCCACCCTACCTGACACCCTAGACCCACTCCAATTTGCTTACCGCCCAAATAGGTCCACAGACGATGCAATCTCAACCACACTGCACACTGCCCTAACCCACCTGGACAAGAGGAATACCTATGTGAGAATGCTGTTCATCGACTACAGCTCGGCATTCAACACCATAGTACCCTCCAAGCTCGTCATCAAGCTCGAGACCCTGGGTCTCGACCCCGCCCTGTGCAACTGGGTTCTGGACTTCCTGACGGGCCGCCCCCAGGTGGTGAGGGTAGGCAACAACATCTCCTCCCCGCTGATCCTCAACACGGGGCCCCACAAGGGTGCGTTCTGAGCCCTCTCCTGTACTCCCTGTTCACCCACGACTGCGTGGCCATGCACGCCTCCAACTCAATCATCATGTTTGCGGACGACACAACAGTGGTAGGCTTGATTACCAACAACGACGAGACGGCCTACAGGGAGGAGGTGAGGGCCCTCGGAGTGTGGTGTCAGGAAAATAACCTCACACTCAACGTCAACAAAACTAAGGAGATGATTGTGGACTTCAGGAAACAGCAGAGGGAACACCCCCTATCCACATCGATGGATCAGTAGTGGAGAGGGTAGCAAGTTTTAAGTTCCTCGGCATACACATCACAGACAAACTGAATTGGTCCACTCACACTGACAGCGTCGTGAAGAAGGCGCAGCAGCGCCTCTTCAACCTCAGGAGGCTGAAGAAATTCGGCTTGTCACCAAAAGCACTCACAAACTTCTACAGATGCACAATCGAGAGCATCCTGGCGGGCTGTATCACCGCCTGGTACGGCAACTGCTCCGCCCTCAACCGTAAGGCTCTCCAGAGGGTAGTGAGGTCTGCACAACGCATCACCGGGGCAAACTACCTGCCCTCCAGGACACCTACACCACCCGATGTTACAGGAAGGCCATAAAGATCATCAAGGACATCAACCACCCGAACCACTGCCTGTTCACCCCGCTATCATCCAGAAGGCGAGGTCAGTACAGGTGCATCAAAGCTGGGACCGAGAGACTGAAAAACAGCTTCTATCTCAAGGCCATCAGACTGTTAAACAGCCACCACTAACATTGAGTGGCTGCTGCCAACACACTGTCATTGACACTGACCCAACTCCAGCCACTTTAATAATGGGAAATGATGTAAATATATCACTAGCCACTTTAAACAATGCTACCTTATATAATGTTACTTACCCTACATTATTCATCTCATATGCATATGTATATACTGTACTCTAGATCATCGACTGCATTCTTATGTCACTAGCCACTTTAACTATGCCACTTTGTTTACTTTGTCTACATACTCATCTCATATGTATATACTGTACTCGATACCATCTACTGTATGCTGCTCTGTACCATCACTCATTCATATATCCTTATGTACATATTCCTTATCCCCTTACACTGTGTATAAGACAGTAGTTTTGGAATTGTTAGTTAGATTACTTGTTGGTTATCACTGCATTGTCGGAACTAGAAGCACAAGCATTTCGCTACACTCGCATTAACATCTGCTAACCATGTGTATGTGACAAATAAAATTTGATTTGATTTGATTTGTGGCTACACACACTGTCACTGAACTGTCTCGGCCTTTACATCCAACACAAAGCAGAGTTCTGATGAAATCACATCAAAACAGCAACACAAAAAATGCCACACCAGGACTTGCGTAACGCCGCTGCCGATGTGTCAAAAACAATGACGATGAGTTGTTAGCTAATTGGCATTTTTACAGTTCTTGTCTTTTTAATTGTCCCTGATAAAAACGGAGAGGATACTTACCAGCCAGACTAGCATAGCAGGGGGTGCAGCACTGGCTGATCCAATAGCTCTCATCCAGCCCAGATAGTCCAAACACACAGCATTGCCTTTATTAGATCTCTGTCCTTTCCTCAGTTCTGTCCAGTAGACAACAACTCAGAAATGAAGGCTTGTCTTGACAAATTCCTCCGGACAGCAAGATTAGGGGAAAGGAAAACACACCACTGAACGCTTCATCTATAGCCAGAAGCAACACGCTTGAGGGTCATGTCACAATATGTCAAGAGAACATGCTGGAAGCCTGGTGTGGAGTGTCTGATGATGTGTCCATGTATGTTGTTCTTTCCTCTCGCCTTCCTTGTTGTTCCAGTGAAAAAAAGGTTAAGGTTCATTTGGCACCTCTGGGAAGGCCTCCTTACTTCCCTGTTGATCATTGATGAGGCATTCAGGCCTCCCCGGCTTCGCCCAGCCTCAGCCTCAGCCTCAGCCTCTGCCCCAGCTCCTGTCTTAGCCCCTTCCCCAGCTCCTGCCCCAGCTCCTGCCCCAGTCCCATCCCTAGCCCCAGCCACTGCCCTAGCCCCTTCCCTAGCCCCTGTCCTAGCCCCTGCCTCAGCCACTGTCCTAGCCCCAGACCTAGCCCCAGCCCATGCCCTATCACCAGCCTCAGGCCCTGGCCCAGCCCCTACCCTCTGTCTGTGCCCCGGCCTTAGCCCCAGCACTAGCCCTGGTCACTGCCCTAGCCCCAGCCCTATCCCTATCCCCAGCCACGGCCCTAGCCCCTGCCCCGCCCCTGCCCTAGCCCCAGCCTCAGCTCAGTCGTCCCCTCTCCATGCCAGGAGCCAGGGGTGTGAGACAGGGCCCAGGCCAGACACCAGCTCATTAAACATGACAGAAACCAGCAGGGCTAGTTTGCCATTCCGTGCCAGATCATCATCAGAAACAGTGGGGCAGCGATCACTCTAAAGAGTCAACATGGCCGCCCGCTGCCGACAATGTCTCGCCCGGATCCCCAGGAAGAAACAGGAATCTGATGTGAGAGCCAATCTTTGAGTAACCACAGACAACCTGAGATGTTCAAGGTACTCATGTACAGTACGTGACTTCTATAAGGGACTTAAACAGGGTTCTTCCACCTTTTCTTGTCCAGAGACCACCTCCCAGGCAAACCGGTAACCCAGGGACCCTCATCATACGTTAACAAAACAAACATGTGTTGTCTTATCATCAGCTGAATGATAATAGCAAGGAGACGTTATCAACATTTTAAAATGAACAGATTTGGTTGGTAGTTTTTCATTACTTTGACCTCCCCACATTATAATTGGAAGAGGGATTGTAATAGCCTATTAGCTAGAAAGGTGACTCCAAACACATTTTCACTAAGAGCATCTGTTTAGCAGGTTAAACAAAGGTTAGCCATGTGTTGGCAAAAATGTATGTTCAAGTCAAGAGAGCTTACCAGCAGCCATTGGCACTTGCCTCACTGGTAGCCTATTGACTGGTAGCCTATTGACTGGTAGCCTATTGACTGGTAGCCTATTGACTGGTAGCCTATTGACTGGTAGCCTATTGACTGGTAACTTATTGACTGGTAGCCTATTGACTGGTAGCCTATTGACTGGTAGCCTATTGACTGGTAACTTATTGACTGGTAGCCTATTGACTGGTAACTTATTGACTGGTAGCCTATTGACTGGTAGCCTATTGACTGGTAGCCTATTGACTGGTAACTTATTGACTGGTAGCCTATTTACTGGTAGCCTAATGACTGGTAACTTATTGCCTGGTAGCCTATTGACTGGTAGTTTATTGACTGGTAGCCTAAGTCTGATACTCCAGTGAGAGTAATTGGCTCCAATTACTAATAATTTCCTCAATATTAGGAGTTAGAAATCAAGTTTAAATCATTAGAATGAAGATACTATCCTCTTTTCAACTGTTATTCAAACTCTGTGTATTCTATTGTTAACAGCGACATTCATAAGAAAGAGAAAATGATGAATATATTTTCAACAACCCCCTGCAGTACCTCCGCAGAGCCTTAGGGGGCCGTGGACCCATGGTTGAATACCCCTGGACTAAAGGAATGCAGGTAGTCATGAATTCCCCCTCATGTGACCGATAGGTATTCTAGACTGTAACCAATGAGCCTTAGGGGGCCGTGGACCCATGGTTGAATACCCCTGGACTAAAGGAATGCAGGTAGTCATGAATTCCCCCTCATGTGACCGATAGGTATTCTAGACTGTAACCAATGAGCCTTAGGGGGCCGTGGACCCATGGTTGAATACCCCTGGACTAAAGGAATGCAGGTAGTCATGAATTCCCCTCATGTGACCGATAGGTATTCTAGACTGTAACCAATGAGCCTTAGGGGCCGTGGACCCATGGTTGAATACCCTGGACTAAAGGAATGCAGGTAGTCATGAATTCCCCCTCATGTGACCGATAGGTATTCTAGACTGTAACCAATGAGCCTTAGGGGGCCGTGGACCCATGGTTGAATACCCCTGGACTAAAGGAATGCAGGTAGTCATGAATTCCCCCTCATGTGACCGATAGGTATTCTAGACTGTAACCAATGAGCCTTAGGGGGCCGTGGACCCATGGTTGAATAACCCTGGACTAAAGGAATGCAGGTAGTCATGATTTCCCCCTCGTGTGACCGATAGGTATTCTAGACTGTAACCAATGAGCCTTAGGGGGCCGTGGACCCATGGTTGAATACCCCTGGACTAAAGGAATGCAGGTAGTCATGAATTCCCCCTCATGTGACCGATAGGTATTCTAGACTGTAACCAATGAGCCTTAGGGGGCCGTGGACCCATGGTTGAATACCCCTGGACTAAAGGAATGCAGGTAGTCATGAATTTCCCCTCGTGTGACCGATAGGTATTCTAGACTGTAACCAATGAGCCTTAGGGGGCCGTGGACCCATGGTTGAATACCCCTGGACTAAAGGAATGCAGGTAGTCATGAATTCCCCCTCATGTGACCGATAGGTATTCTAGACTGTAACCAATGAGCCTTAGGGGGCCGTGGACCCATGGTTGAATACCCCTGGACTAAAGGAATGCAGGTAGTCATGAATAATGCAGGTAGTCATGAATTCCCCCTCATGTGACCGATAGGTATTCTACACTGTAACCAATGAGCCTTAGGGGGCCGTGGACCCATGGTTGAATACCCCTGGACTAAAGGAATGCAGGTAGTCATGATTTCCCCCTCGTGTGACCGATAGGTATTCTAGACTGTAACCAATGAGCCTTAGGGAGCCGTGGACCCATGATTGAATACCCCTGGACTAACGGAATGCAGGTAGTCATGAATTCCCCCTCATGTGACCGATAGGTATTCTAGACTGTAACCAATGAGCCTTAGGGGGCCGTGGACCCATGGTTGAATACCCCTGGACTAAAGGAATGCAGGTAGTCATGAATTCCCCCTCATGTGACCGATAGGTATTCTAGACTGTAACCAATGAGCCTTAGGGGGCCGTGGACCCATGGTTGAATACCCCTGGACTAAAGGAATGCAGGTAGTCATGAATAATGCAGGTAGTCATGAATTCCCCCTCATGTGACCGATAGGTATTCTAGACTGTAACCAATGAGCCTTAGGGGGCCGTGGACCCATGGTTGAATACCCCTGGACTAAAGGAATGCAGGTAGTCATGAATTCCCCCTCATGTGACCGATAGGTATTCTAGACTGTAACCAATGAGCCTTAGGGGGCCGTGGACCCATGGTTGAATACCCCTGGACTAAAGGAATGCAGGTAGTCATGAATTCCCCCTCATGTGACCGATAGGTATTCTAGACTGTAACCAATGAGCCTTAGGGGGCCGTGGACCCATGGTTGAATACCCCTGGACTAAAGGAATGCAGGTAGTCATGAATAATGCAGGTAGTCATGAATTCCCCCTCATGTGACCGATAGGTATTCTACACTGTAACCAATGAGCCTTAGGGGGCCGTGGACCCATGGTTGAATACCCCTGGACTAAAGGAATGCAGGTAGTCATGATTTCCCCCTCGTGTGACCGATAGGTATTCTAGACTGTAACCAATGAGCCTTAGGGAGCCGTGGACCCATGATTGAATACCCCTGGACTAACGGAATGCAGGTAGTCATGAATTCCCCCTCATGTGACCGATAGGTATTCTAGACTGTAACCAATGAGCCTTAGGGGCCGTGGACCCATGGTTGAATACCCCTGGACTAAAGGAATGCAGGTAGTCATGAATTCCCCTCATGTGACCGATAGGTATTCTAGACTGTAACCAATGAGCCTTAGGGGCCGTGGACCCATGGTTGAATACCCCTGGACTAAAGGAATGCAGGTAGTCATGAATTCCCCTCATGTGACCGATAGGTATTCTAGACTGTAACCAATGAGCCTTAGGGGCCGTGGACCCATGGTTGAATACCCCTGGACTAAAGGAATGCAGGTAGTCATGAATTCCCCTCATGTGACCGATAGGTATTCTAGACTGTAACCAATGAGCCTTAGGGGGCCGTGGACCCATGGTTGAATACCCTGGACTAAAGGAATGCAGGTAGTCATGAATTCCCCCTCATGTGACCGATAGGTATTCTAGACTGTAACCAATGAGCCTTAGGGGGCCGTGGACCCATGGTTGAATACCCCTGGACTAAAGGAATGCAGGTAGTCATGAATAATGCAGGTAGTCATGAATTCCCCCTCATGTGACCGATAGGTATTCTACACTGTAACCAATGAGCCTTGGGGGGCCGTGGACCCATGGTTGAATACCCCTGGACTAAAGGAATGCAGGTAGTCATGATTTCCCCCTCGTGTGACCGATAGGTATTCTAGACTGTAACCAATGAGCCTTAGGGAGCCGTGGACCCATGGTTGAATACCCCTGGACTAACGGAATGCAGGTAGTCATGAATTCCCCCTCATGTGACCGATAGGTATTCTAGACTGTAACCAATGAGCCTTAGGGGGCCGTGGACCCATGGTTGAATACCCCTGGACTAAAGGAATGCAGGTAGTCATGAATTCCCCCTCATGTGACCGATAGGTATTCTAGACTGTAACCAATGAGCCTTAGGGGGCCGTGGACCCATGGTTGAATACCCCTGGACTAAAGGAATGCAGGTAGTCATGAATTTCCCCTCGTGTGACCGATAGGTATTCTAGACTGTAACCAATGAGCCTTAGGGGGCCGTGGACCCATGGTTGAATACCCCTGGACTAAAGGAATGCAGGTAGTCATGAATTCCCCCTCATGTGACCGATAGGTATTCTAGACTGTAACCAATGAGCCTTAGGGGGCCGTGGACCCATGGTTGAATACCCCTGGACTAAAGGAATGCAGGTAGTCATGAATAATGCAGGTAGTCATGAATTCCCCCTCATGTGACCGATAGGTATTCTAGACTGTAACCAATGAGCCTTAGGGGGCCGTGGACCCATGGTTGAATACCCCTGGACTAAAGGAATGCAGGTAGTCATGAATTCCCCCTCATGTGACCGATAGGTATTCTAGACTGTAACCAATGAGCCTTAGGGGGCCGTGGACCCATGGTTGAATACCCCCTGGACTAAAGGAATGCAGGTAGTCATGAATTTCCCCCCTCATGTGACCGATAGGTATTCTAGACTGTAACCAATGAGCCTTAGGGGGCCGTGGACCCATGGTTGAATACCCCTGGACTAAAGGAATGCAGGTAGTCATGAATTCCCCCTCATGTGACCGATAGGTATTCTACACTGTAACCAAAGAGCCTTAGGGGGCCGTGGACCCATGGTTGAATACCCCTGGACTAAAGGAATGCAGGTAGTCATGAATTTAGTCCCCTCATGGACCGAGGTATAGACTGAATGCAGGTAGTCATGAATAATGCAGGTAGTCATGAATTCCCCCTCATGTGACCGATAGGTATTCTAGACTGTAACCAATGAGCCTTAGGGGGCCGTGGACCCATGGTTGAATACCCCTGGACTAAAGGAATGCAGGTAGTCATGAATTCCCCCTCATGTGACCGATAGGTATTCTACACTGTAACCAATGAGCCTTAGGGGGCCGTGGACTAAAGGAATGCAGGTACTCATGAATTCCCCCTCGTGTGACCGATAGCTATTCTAGACTGTAACCAATGAGCCTTAGGGGGCCGTGGACCCATGGTTCAATACCCCTGGACTAAAGGAATGCAGGTAGTCATGAATTCCCCCTCATGTGACCGATAGGTATTCTAGACTGTAACCAATGAGCCTTAGGGGGCCGTGGACCCATGGTTGAATACCCCTGGACTAAAGGAATGCAGGTAGTCATGAATTCACCCTCATGTGACCGATAGGTATTCTAGACTGTAACCAATGAGCCTTAGGGGGCCGTGGACCCATGGTTGAATACCCCTGGACTAAAGGAATGCAGGTAGTCATGAATTCCCCCTCGTGTGACCGATAGGTATTCTAGACTGTAACCAATGCCAAATCTGTCTCATAGACGTTATAAAACTGGCATCAGTGGCATGTGGAGATCACGGGGCTGTTTGTATGCCTTTGGGCAGAGTGAACTAAAAGCTATATATGTGTATTTATCTTCAGTATGTATTTACTGCTCTTGGCCAGAGGGACGTTGGCTTCAGAACTAATCTTTAGTGTTTTATGGTCTATCTTATCTGATGTCACTGTTGCTAGGGGGAAAACAAACAGTGGTGGGTTGATATGGCTTCTAAATATGGAACTGCTTGATCAGTTATTAATCCATTTGCATCCATACTCAGTGAGCAGCTCAAGCAACTGAGATTCAATCTGCAACCTTTTTGGTTCTGAAGCAAACATGATATCCAAAAGAGAGAAGAGGATAAACTTAAGAGGACTGTGTGACATGTAGTGTAGTGACAATCATGTCAGACTATTATGTTGAGGATTTCCTACCAGGCAGTATAACTGTGGAGCGCGCTGCTATTGAGGAAACACAGTGTCACATCCCCCTTTTACACACACATCCTCCCACCACACACACAACCCTACCCTACCCTACACACACAACCCTACCCTACCCTACACACACACACACAACCCTACCCTACACACACACAACCCTACCCACCACACACACAACCCTACCCTACACACACACACACAACCCTACCCTACACACACAACCCTACCCTACCCTACACACACACAACCCTACCCTACCCTACACACACACAACCCTACCCTACCCTACACACACAACCCTACCCTACACACACACACACAACCCTACACACACACAACCCTACCCTACCCTACCCTACACACACAACCCTACCCTACCCTACACACACACACAATCCTACCCTACCCTACACACACAACCCTACCCTACCCTACACACACACAACCCTACCCTACCCTACACACACACAACCCTACCCTACACACACAACCCTACCCTACCCTACCCTACACACACACACACAACCCTACCCTACACACACACAACTCTACCCTACACACACAAACCTACCCTACACACACACAACCGTACCCTACCCTACACACACAACCCTACCCTACACACACACAACCCTACCCTACACACACACAACCCTACCATACACACACAACCCTACCCTACACACACACCCAACCCTACACACACACAACCCTACCATACACACACAACCCTACCCTACACACACACCCAACCCTACACACACACCCAACCCTACACACACACAACCCTACACACACACAACCCTACCCTTCACACACACACACAACCCTACCCTACCCTACACACACACAACCCTACCCTACACACACACAACCCTACCATACACACACAACCCTACCCTACACACACACACTACCCTACACACCCTACCCCACCCTACCCTACACACACAACTCTACCCGACACACACAACCCTACCCTACACACACACAACCCTACCCTACACACACACACACAATCCTACCCTACACACACACAACCTTACCCTACACACACAACCCTACCGTATACACACAAAACCCTACCCTGCCCCACACACACAACTCTACCCTACACACACATAACCCTACCCTACACACACAACCCTACCCTACACACACACACATACACAACCCTACCCTACACACACAACCCTACCCTACACACACAACCCTACCCTACACACACACACACACACACACAAACCCTACCCTACACACACAAACCCACCCTACACACACACACAACCCTACCCTACACACAACCCTACCCTACACACACACACACACACAACCGTACCCTACACACAACCCTACCATACACACACAACCCTACCCTACACACACACACACACACACACAACCCTACCCTACACACACACAAACCCACCCTTCACACACACAACCCTACCCTACACACATACACACAACCCTACCCTACACACACAACCCTACCCTACACACACACAACCTAACCTACACACACACAAAGCCTAGCCTACCCTACACACAACCCTACCCTACACATACACAACCCTACACACAACCCTACCCTACCCTACAGACGCACAACCCTACCCTACACACACACAACCCCTAACCTACACACCCCCTCCTCACCACACAACCCCTCCCCTCCCCTCACCACACCACACCCCCCTCACCACACTCCCCTCCTCTCACCACCCATACGCTCACTACACACACAAACACATACACACACAAACACCTGCACACACAACCCTCCCTGCCACACACACAAACACACATCCTCACACACACACATAAACACACAACCTCACACACATACATAAACACACAACCTCTCACACACACACACACACACACACACACACACACCCCTTGGCGTTGTGAGCTGTTAACAGTGGTACAGTGGTTCTGTAGCGGTCACCTCTAACGTCCAGTCATGTTTCTTCTTTTCCTCTGGTCAGAGCTGTGTGATCCTGGAACACTTGGCTGTATGTATCAAACAGAACACAACACCAAACACACAGAACAGACTGATGTCACAGCACAGCGTCATTACAGGGACAAGCACACAGGGAGGGACAAGCTATAACAAGCCGTTGTTACAGAGGTTGGACTATTATGATATTACCGAGGGGAGGAGGAAAGGGGACAGAGCGGGCAAGCCAGTGTGTGAGAGAGAGAGAGAGAGAGAGAGGTAGCAGACAAGCATGTATAGGGCGGCAAGTAATTACACCAGGGTTGGTGATGGCTGACTGTGGATGTGACCCCACTCTCAGAGGTTGTCTCACCTCGCCCTCAGAGGGTATCTCACCTCACCCTCAGAGGGTATCGCACCCCACCCTCAGAGGGTATCTCACCCCACCCTCAGAGGGTATCTCACCCCACCCTCAGAGGGTGTCTCACCCCACCCTCCGAGGGTGTCTCACCCCACCCTCCGAGGGTGTCTCACCCCACCCTCCGAGGGTGTCTCACCCCACCCTCCGAGGTTGTCTCACCCCACTCTCCGAGGTTGTCTCACCCCACTCTCCGAGGTTGTCTCACCCCACTCTCCGAGGTTGTCTCACCCCACTCTCCGAGGTTGTCTCACAACACTCTCCGAGGGTGTCTCAGAGAGAGTTGGGATATGCACAAAAAAACATATTTCCAATTAACACACGTGTATATGTGTGAAATAGGACAAATATAAGAACCCATCAAGTCAGTGTGTCTGAGCGAGAGAGCAGGCAAGTCAGTGTGTCTGAGAGAGAGAGAGAGCAGGCAAGTCAGTGTGTCTGAGAGAGAGCAGGCAAGTCAGTGTGTCTGAGAGAGAGCAGGTAAGTCAGTGTGTCTGAGAGAGAGCAGGCAAGTCAGTGTGTCTGAGAGAGAGCAGGTAAGTCAGTGTGTCTGAGAGAGAGCAGGCAAGTCAGTGTGTCTGAGAGAGAGAGCAGGCAAGTCAGTGTGTCTGAGAGAGAGAGAGCAGGCAAGTCAGTGTGTCTGAGAGAGAGAGAGCAGGCAAGTCAGTGTGTCTGAGAGAGAGAGAGCAGGCAAGTCAGTGTGTCTGAGAGAGAGAGCAGGCAAGTCAGTGTGTCAGAGAGAGAGCAGGCAAGTCAGTGTGTCTGAGAGAGAGAGCAGGCAAGTCAGTGTGTCTGAGAGAGAGAGCAGGCAAGTCAGTGTGTCTGAGAGAGAGAGCAGGCAAGTCAGTGTGTCTGAGAGAGAGCCGGCAAGTCAGTGTGTCTGAGAGAGTGCAGGCAAGTCAGTGTGTCTGAGAGAGAGAGCAGGCAAGTCAGTGTGTCTGAGAGAGAGCAGGCAAGTCAGTGTGTCTGAGAGAGAGCAGGCAAGTCAGTGTATCTGAGAGAGAGAGAGCAGGCAAGCCAGTGTGTCAGAGAGAGAGAGCAGGCAAGTCAGTGTATCTGAGAGAGAGAGAGCAGGCAAGTCAGTGTGTCTGAGAGAGAGAGCAGGCAGGTCAGTGTGTCTGCGAGAGAGAGCAGGCAAGTCAGTGTGTCAGAGAGAGAGAGCAGGCAAGTCAGTGTGTCAGAGAGAGAGAGCAGGCAAGTCAGTGTGTCTGAGAGAGAGAGCAGGCAAGCCAGTGTGTCTGAGAGAGAGAGCAGGCAAGTCAGTGTGTGAGTGAGGACCATGAAGGACTAAAAACCAGGGGACACACATACAGCGTGCCAGCACAGCAGTTGACATTGAGCTGTCGGTGCTGTGTGTGACGAGGAGAGGGGTGAGGAGAGGGTAAGAGGAGTGGTGAGGAGAGGGTAAGAGGAGGGGTGAGGAGAGGGTAAGAGGATGGCCCCCTTTTAGAGTTCAGGAGAGTCCCACAGGCACAAAGAGATTAATGAAGCAGCACCGACACATAGATTCATACAGGACACACACACACTGATTTCTACAGGACACACACACACTGATTTCTACAGGACACACACACACTGATTTCTACAGGACACACACACACTGATTTCTACAGGACACACACACACTGTCACTCTGTACAGGTTATATTAACACACAGATGCTTTCTACAGGGCAGAGATATTCTGTACAGTCCTCACACTAACATACAGACACTTTCTACAGGGCAGAGATATTCTGTACAGTCCTCACACTAACATACACACACTTTCTACAGGGCAGAGATATTCTGTACAGTCCTCACACTAAAACAAACCGATACACTGACTCCATAACCCACATAATCTAACACACTGACTCCATAACCAACCTCATCCATCCACATAATCTAACACACTGACTCCATAACCAACCCCATCCATCCACATAATCTAACACACTGACTCCATAACCAACCCCATCCATCCACATAATCTAACACACTGACTCCATAACCAACCTCATCCATCCACATAATCTAACACACTGACTCCATAACCAACCCCATCCATCCACATAATCTAACACACTGACTCTATAACCAACCCCATCCATCCACATAATCTAACACAATGACTCCATAACCAACCACATCCATCCACATAATCTAACATAATGACTCCATAACCAACCCCATCCATCCACATAATCTAACACACTCACTCCATAACCAACCACATCCATCCACATAATCTAACACAATGACTCCATAACCAACCCCATCCATCCACATAATCTAACACAATGACTCCATAACCAACCCCATCCATCCACATAATCTAACACAATGACTCCATAACCAACCACATCCATCTACATAATCTAACACACTGACTCCATAACCAACCACATAATCTAACACACTCACTCCATAACCAACCACATCCATCCACATAATCTAACACAATGACTCCACTCTGCAAAGGAAGCTAGCTGCATACAGCTTCTACTTGGAAAGAATGCTAATCCATGGTTTTCAATAGGATTGTCAGTCATGATGCTAACTTTAGCCCTCTGGAACTTTGAAAGAAATAGCAGTTTAAAGCCATATCATCCAAGGCAATTCTAAACACAGTTTATAATGTGAGAAGACCTCCCCTTTAATTTGATATGTGAGTGAACTATCCCTTTAATCCTGTTAACATGACGTACCATGACATGGTGTGGGAACATGGCTGGTCTCTCTGTGGATACCTGCTTAGTTAGCTCAGAGGTGACCGCACTGGGTCACTGATTCACGGTCGGACCGTGTGAACCCCTGACAGGATTAGTCTAAATGACAGAAAGACGGATGTTCATTCATTCCACTCTTTCTTTCCCAGATTGTCACATAAATTGAGGATGGCAGGCTGCATCAGAGCTGAGGTTCTTAAGTGTCGCATCGGTGGGTTTCTGCATCGGGCCCATTTCACACCTGCAGTCTGGTTCTCTCTCTCACTGCAACACCGCCACCTTGTGGCTAAAACTATGGCCTCCCTCTCTCTCTCTCTCTCTCTCTCTCTCTCTCTCTCTCTCTCTCTCTCTCTCTCTCTCTCTCTCTCTCTCTCTCTCTCTCTCTCTCTCTCTCTCTCTCTCTCTCTCTCTCTCTCTCTCTCTCTCTCTCTCTCTCTCTCTCTCTCTCTCTCTCTCTCTCTCTGCCTCTCTCTCTCTCATTCCCTCTCATTCCCTCTCTCTCTTTCCTGCCCCTGCTATCACACACACTGACACACACACACACACACACACACACACATACTGACACACACATGGTGATGCCAGCTGATAGTGAATCATTGGATAATGAAGAGAGGTTTAGACAGTGATCAGCAGACGGCTCCCCAGTGTAATACTAATCAGAGGCTGCAGCATGGAGAAATTAGTCAACCTCTCCTCTCCTCCTCTCTCTCTCCCGCTATCCTGAGTTGTGACAGCCACTTAGTTTCTCATAACTCATAACAGAATACTGAGGAGAATGTGATGCTAAGGATTAAGTGGAAACGTTCCCCTCACACATTTTCAACAGTCACCTTGTTGACCTTGCGTTTGCAGTATTTTCCGTTCAGGGCTACGTCACATCTACTAGTGTAAATATACACAAAGATCTAAGAACAATTCTGAGATTTGTACTTCGAGATAAGCGGTCTATTACAGCTTCAAATAGTTTAAGGAGAGATGAAAACGTTTTGGGTCGTATATCAAGCGTTCATCCCTTAGGGGTCCTAATGTTGACAGTAGACAGAACAACAGCAAGGGCGTCTCTGTATGTGCCTGTCTGAAAGGAATGTTATTTGGGAGAGAGAAGAGATCCCTGGCTAGTGGAAGTGGGCCCTGACAGAAGAGGGGAGTAAACATCACAAGAGGCCTACCTCACTCCTCTATCCTCCCCACACCCCACCAGCACCCACCTTCCCCCTTTCTCTGTTTCTCTTGGATCATTTGTCTGAAAATGACAGTTTTAGCCTTTTAGCAAAGACATTAGCAAAGATGTTATGGGGTAAGCACAGAGGCATAGTTAAAAGCAAACCCTTTGGAATCTGAAACCTGAAGTTTCAGGCCTCTTCCCCCCAAACAACCAAGCATAGAGATGGCCTCAGCCACCTATTGTCTTCACTAGATCTGTGGGGGCGACTTGACAAGGGAGATGGAATCTGCAGATCTACTTATTTTGCTTCTATGTCAGGCTTCAATCCTCATAGTTTTGATGACCTTGAAAAATGAAAATAGTTCATTCTCATCATGCTGTGTTTGAGAGCACCTTCGCACATGTTTCCCATTATAGATGTTTTATAGCAACGTGTCAAGTCATGAACCACCAGAGATGTCAGTACACTTCACAAAACGACATCGGAAAAAGTGACGCAATCCACTTCGATCAATCGATGAAGACCACATTATGACTTCATCCACTAACTGGCCTTCAGTAAGCGACCTCAGCTGGCTATAACAGCCTTACGTCACATGTTATAATAGACCGGCCCTGTTCACAGGCCCCTTCCATACACAGTGATCTCAGCCAGAGAAACCCATGATCTACATGCCAGCCCTGGCCTGGCTGGGTGCCAGCGTATGGGGCTGCTGGGTGATGAATGTGCAGCGCTCCACCACTTGACATTTCCCATTAAAACCAAGCAGCGCCTGATTTCCATTCCACGTGCACAGGCACAGGCCTCATCACTTTCTGTCCATGCATTATTATTGGCTGGAGCAGAATGGATCGCCTCATCACTTCTGCTGTCCGAGTGTTATCATTGGCTACTGGGGGATAGATTGCCTCGTCAGAGAGTATTCAGCGTTGAGAATTCTGCATCTCGGAGAGAGAGGGAGGGAAGGAGGGGGAGGTTCGGCAAAGGGGGAGAGGCAGTGATAGAGAGAGAGAGAGAGAGAGAGAGAGAGAGAGAGAGAGAGAGAGAGAATGTGGCCCTTGTGTGTGAGGCTGAGTTTCTATGACGACAACAAATTAAGCTAGATTTTTACTTAATGGTATTGACCCAGTGGTGTATGTTATATTCCGTGATCAGGCCTAGGCGATGCGGACACAAATCCATAGGACAATAATTCAAGCAATGATCAGGATAACGATAGGCTATGAAAGACTATATGATATGAGGGTTTCTATTGGAAAACTTTGGGTGGCACAGCTGCCATTTGAATAAGACTGCTCCTCTGATACAGGTAAAGTATCTAGCATTTAGATACAGTACCAGTCAAAAGTTTGATGAAATAACACATATGGAATCATGTAGTACCCAAAAAAGTGTTAAATATATTTTAGATTTTAGATTCCTCAAAGTAGCGTTGATGACAGCTTTGCACACTCCTGGCATTCTCTCAACCAGCTTCATGAGGTAGTCACCCGGAATGCATTTGGTCTGCAATCTGAGGTGCAGTTAATTGCCGATTTCTGAGGCTGGTAACTCTAATGAACTTATCCTCTGCAGCAGAGGTAACTCTGGATCTCCCTTTCTTGTGGCGGTCCTCGTGAGAGACAGTTTCATCATGGCGCTTGATGTTTTTTTGCAACTGGACGTAAAGAAACTATACTATTTCTTGAAATGTTCTGCATTGACTGACCTTCATGTCTTGAAGTAATGATGGACTGTCATTTCTCTTTGCTTATTTGAGCTGTTCTTGCTATAATATGGACTTGGTCTTTTACCAAATAGTTATCTTATGTATACCAACGCTACCTTGTCACACCACAACACAAGTGATTGGCTCAAATGCATTAAGAAGGAAAGAAATTCCACAAATGAACTTTTAACAAGGCACACCAGTTAATTGAAATGCATTCCAGGTGACTACCTCGTGAAGCTGGTTGAGAGAATGCCAAGAGTGTGCAAAGCTGTCATCAAGGCAAAGGGTTCAGTTGACATACCACACACAGGAGCTTTTGAAGACTTGTCTCAGTGTGTGTTGGATGCCATATCTTAGGAAAGCTAATGGGTGTAAGTACTGGATCTGATAGAGCTTGGCCTGCAAACTCCCCAAACATTATCCCAGGGCTTATGTTCCAGCTAATACAAACAGGGAACATTCAGTGAAGAGGGAACAGACAGGGGGACTTTTTCTGAACAAACTAAAGCTTTTCTCCTAAAGAGATGATACCAGAGACTCTGCACGTCATACCACTACATCATCCTAATAGAAGGAAACATACAATATGTATCATATAACGTTGGGTACATTATAGCATAATTGGGAAAACCCCACGTCTGTTTACAGATTAATCCTATAGTCTTAGTCCTGGGATCAACTGGGATATCAATCACCAGTATTAGTAAACAAACCACACAATGAGAATACTCTGATTGGGCCATCATCTCAGATATCCCCCAGAATGTGTGTGGCTGATCTGATCCAGGACCAACTGATCCTATACCCCTGACACTAACATGGTAGAAATATAATTACTATCCATAGAAATATAATTACTAGAATGGGTCACCCATAGTAATTATGTTTCTAAGAAGATTGTAACAAATAGCAAAACTGACCTTAGATCAGGCCTTAGGGCTGAAATTTATCCTGTGGCACCATAACATGCCTTCTCTTGCCAGACGCCAGATTTTCATTTAAAGAGGAATGTTGTGGCATCTACTGTTACATGCAGTGGTGGGATACAGTACAGATGAAGGACCTTAATTTGATCACCCTATTGAAGGAGAACTTTCCTGCAATGAAGGAAATGTTACATTTGTAGTGTATTTGAGGTTTAAAAAGGCTTCTAAAATGTGTAATTTCCACTTTTAAACTTTTACCTTACGCAAAATGTATCACCCCCTACAAAAATATCCATTAATTATAATCCACATGATAATTCACATTTCCTGTTGCTGCAGGATTATTTTCCCGCTGTAGTAAACTGGCTCAAATTAAGATTCTACATCTGTATGTGGCGAGGGGTTAAAATATGAAATACACCAAATGTTTAGTGACCATTGGGAACCTCCAACACCCGGACAGCAGAAGTGCTGAGGCAATCCATGCCTCCAGGGTTAGAATGTGACACCGTTTCAGTTTGTAGCATGTTTGTTTGGGTGGATTAGTGTACACTAAGGCCTCACTTTCACACTACGTATTTTACATAGCTTTCCCATAGACAATGCATTGGCAGGCGGCAGAGCCATACAGTACATCATGCAGAAAATGGGAAAATGTCTAACCTGCATGTTGGCACCAAGCTCACACTAATCCAACATGTCTCCAAGGTGGATAGGGGAGGGATTTGGGATTGGGTGTGTTTATCTAGGCCTCATCACAAATGGCACCCTATTCCCTTTTATAGTGCACTACTTTTTACCAGGGCCCATTTGGGACAAACACAATAGAAGTAGGATCTTCATTTGATCACCCTTTTGTTGCTGAGAATTTCCCTGCAAAGCAGGAAATGCAAACATGTCGTGTATTTGAGTATTAAGGGGCTTCTAATGTTTGTAAATTCAGTCTTGCCCTAATGAAAAATGTATCAACTCCATTAATTATAATCCACATAATAATTCACATGTCCTGTTTCTGCAGGATTATTTTCCTGCTGTAGCAAACTGGCTCAAATTAAAGATCATATATCTGTATAGCTCTGGAGGCAGGTCCCCTCAGCCACCTCTGAATGGACCGGAGTCGCCGTGTCTGTTCCACCAATCCCAGTCCCAGCCACTGACACATGACATTCCATTCAGAGCACCTAGGCAACAGCATGCCCAGGGGAAACATGTGGAAAATATGGAAACCTTTCTTTAGCTAAAAAAAACACAAAAAAAACAACAGAAGATCTATAATTAGCACAGACTGCAGTCATTTGTCCTCGCCAGTTAGGAGGAAAATAACAAAATGGAAGTGTTTCTCTGTGTTTATTCAAGGTAAATGGGGCATGTAAAAGAGGGGTTTAACAACCTTATTGAGTGAACACTTCCACTCCCAGTCCAGTCATGAAAGCATGATTACAGGACAAATAACCCCAGAGGCCTGCTAGCACTCTAATCTTCAAAAAGAACCAGAAAAGGACGTGGGAAAAGAGCCCACAGACAACAATGACATGTTATGTAATAATCAGACTGAGATAGCCTGAAGACAACTGGCCATTTATGACAAAGATTATTAATACATTATTATATTCTAGCTTGTTACTAAATAAAGGAGGTGCCATTGAAATAGGGGTGTAATTACAATATACTTTCAGTTTCCTTACCTTCATCATTGTCACGTACGTGTGTATAATGAAACTCACAGAAAACAATAAAGCTCAAAACGAAACGTGAAACTAATGTAGTGCTCGCAGGCAACTCGACAAAGACAAGATCCCACAAAAACCCAGTGGGAAAAGGCTGCCTAAATATGATCCCCAATCAGAGACAATGATAGACAGCTGCCTCTGATTGGGAACCATACCAGGCCAAACCATAGAAACCCACCCTAGTCACACCCTGACTTAACCAAAATAGAGAATAAAAAGGATCTCTAAGGTCAGGACGTGACAATCATGTAATTAATTACCCACTTATCCCGAGCGGTAAAGTGCCCTGTGACTTAATCCAACCTCTTAACGTTGACTTTGATGTGATGGGGATTATGGAATGAAATGGGCAGGAGCAATGGGAATTCCATGTGGAAGATGATCCCTCAAATCTGCTGTATTCACACAACCCTCCTTAAGATGAGGGGGTGGAAACCTACGCTATTGTACTAGCTTTCATTTGAGCTTTCCGTCCGTCTCAATGAGAGGTTTAAAGCATTCTCTCTGACCCACTGACAGATAGGCCAGCTGGACGTAATTACAGTAGAATGCTCTTCAGAATGCGTATCATGTATCTGCCATTGTTTCATCTAGAGACCTGTGTGTAACAGTGAAACAACGGGACCTCAGCCCAGGCACAAACAACACACACACACACACACACACACACACACACGCACACTCATTAGTGTGAGTGTATGTGTGAGTGTGATTGTGTGTGCTCACATTGTGTGTGTGGTCGGGGGTGTGTCAGGTAAGAGTGAGGCAGGGGTTGCCATGGTAACGCAGCACAGAGGACACTGTGTTTCCCTGTAGAGCTAGCGAGCGAGAGGAATGTGGCACGGCATTGTGGGAGAACGGGAGAGCCACACTCGTACACATACCTTATCAGAAAATTACACAACCGCTGTGTGTGTGTGTGTGTGTGTGTGTGTGTGTGTGTGTGTGTGTGTGTGTGTGTGTGTGTGTGTGTGTGTGTGTGTGTGTGTGTGTGTGCTTATGTGACCCTCTCAGGGAGGAGCTGTCAGTTTGTATGATAATGTTAAAAAAGAGAGTCAGAGAGGTAAAGTCAGTGAAAATGTGTGTATACGTGGTACAATCAATCTTCTACATAAACATTACTCTGGATGTCTACAGTGTCCAGCTTGGCTTGTCAGCCTTCTCCTGTATTGATATGACTCTTTCTCCTGTATTGATATGACTATTTTACTGTATTGATATGAATCTTTCTCCTGTATTGATAGGACTCTTTCTCCTGTATTGATATGACTCTTTCTCCTGTATTGATATGACTCTTTTACTGTATTGATATGAATCTTTCTCCTGTATTGATATGACTCCCTCTCTTGTATTGATATGACTCTTTCTCCTGTATTGATATGACTCTTTCTCCTGTATTGATATGACTATTTTACTGTATTGATATGAATCTTTCTCCTGTATTGATATGACACTCTCTCTTGTATTGATATGACTCCCTCTCTTGTATTGATATGACTCTTTCTCCTGTATTGATATGACTATTTTACTGTATTGATATGAATCTTTCTCCTGTATTGATATGACACTCTCTCTTATATTGATATGACTCTCTCTCCTGTATTGATATGACTCTTTTACTGTATTGATATGACTCTTTCTCCTGTATTGATATGACTCTTTTACTGTATTGATATGAATCTTTCTCCTGTATTGATATGACTCCTTCTCCTCTATTGATATGACTCTTCTCCTGTATTGGTATGACTCCCTCTCTTGTATTGATATGACTCTTTCTCCTGTATTGATATGACTATTTTACTGTATTGATATGAATCTTTCTCCTGTATTGATATGACACTCTCTCTTATATTGATATGACTCTCTCTCCTGTATTGATATGACTCTTTCTCCTGTATTAATATGACTCTTTCTCCTGTATTGATATTACTCTTTTACTTTATTGATATGAATATCCTGTATTGATATGAATCTTCCTCCTGTATTGATATGACATTTTCTCCTGTATTGATATGACCCTTTCTCCTGTATTGATATGACTCCTTCTCCTGTATTGATATGACTCTCTCTCTTGTATTGATATGACTCTTTCTCCTGTATTGATATTACTCTTTTACTTTATTGATATGAATATCCTGTATTGATATGAATCTTTCTCTTGTATTGATATGACTCTTTCTCCTGTATTGATATGACTCTTTCTCCTGTATTGATATGACTATTTTACTGTATTGATATGAATCTTTCTCCTGTATTGATATGAATCTTTCTCCTGTATTGATATGACTCTTTCTCTTGTATCGATATGACTCTTTTACTTTATTGCTATGACTCTCCTGTATTGATATGAATCTTCATCCTGTATTGATATGAATCTTTCTCCTGTATTGATATGACTCCCTCTCTTGTATTGATAATAATCTTTCTCCTGTATTGATATGACTCCCTCTCTTGTATTGATAATAATCTTCATCCTGTATTGATATGACTCCTTCTCCTCTATTGATATGACTCTTCTCCTGTATTGGTATGACTCCCTCTCTTGTATTGATATGACTCTTTCTCCTGTATTGATATGACTCTTTCTCCTGTATTGATATGACTATTTTACTGTATTGATATGAATCTTTCTCCTGTATTGATAGGACTCTTTCTCCTGTATTGATATGACTCTTTCTCCTGTATTGATATGACTATTTTACTGTATTGATATGAATCTTTCTCCTGTATTGATATGACTCTTTCTCTCCTGTATCTATATGATTGGTATGAATCCTTCTCCTGTATTGATGTATTGATATGACTATTTTACTTTTGACTTTCATTGATATGACTCTCCTGTATTGATATGAATCTTCCTCCTGTATTGATATGACGCTTTTACTGTATTGATATGAATCTTTCTCCTGTATTGATATGACTCCTTCTCCTGTATTGATATGACTCCTTCTCCTGTATTGATATGACTCCTTCTCCTGTATTGATATGACTCTTCTCCTGTATTGATATGACTCCTTCTCCTGTATTGATATGACTCTTTTACTGTATTGATATTAATCTTTCTCCTGCATTGATATGACTCCCTCTCTTGTATTGATATGACTCTTTCTCCTGTATTGATATGACTCTTTCTCCTGTATTGATATGACTATTTTACTGTATTGATATGAATCTTTCTCCTGTATTGATATGACTCTTTCTCTTGTATCGATATGACTCTTTTACTTCATTGATATGACTCTCCCTCTTGTATTGATATGACTCTTTCTCCTGTATTGATATGAATCTTTCTCAGTGTGAGGAGCTCTGGTCATAAGCTACTGTTCGTCTCCAGCCAAACATGGACTGACACCCTGTGTCTAACACTGGCCTGTGGTCTGCCACTGAGCTGACAGACGGAGAGAAAGAGAGAGCAGCCTGTACACAGCCAGACCCCCTCTGCATCCCAAATGACACCCTATTCCCTGGGTAGTGCACTACTTTGGACCCACAAGGCCCTGGTCAAAGGTAGTGCACTATAAAGGGAATAGGGTGCATTTTGGGATGTAACCTATCTCTCACTCAATCTCTTTAAGAGATAAAGTAGGAGGATTCCTGTAGGAGACACAATAGCATAGACATGTAATAAACATTATGTGTGTGCATTTTATAAAAAGAGTAGGTAACCTAGAGGATAGTTTTGGGCCTGTATTTTTTATTTAACCTTTATTTAATTAGGCAAGTCAGTAAAGAACAAATTCTTATTTACAATGACGGCCTACACCGGCCAAGCCTTAACCCGGACGACTCTGGGCCAATTGTACGCCGCCCTATGGGACTCCCAATCACGGCCGGTTGTGATACAGCTTTAAATCTAACCAGGTCTGTAGTGACGCCTTTAGCACTGAGATGCAGTGCCATAGACCGCTGTGCCACTTGGGAGCCCAAGTGTAACGAAAGGTTGCTGGTTCAAATCCCCGAGCCAACTTGGTGAAAACGTTTTTGATGTGCCCTTGAGCAAGGTACTTAACCCTAATTGGTCCTGTAAGTAGCTCTGGATAAGAGTGTCTGATAAAATGTATATTGAGGTGTTTATGTTTTTATCCTCACAACGTTCCATTGGGCAAAAACTGGTTGAATCAAGGTTCTTTCCACATCATTCAACAACAAAAATGTCATTTGAAAATGTTGAATCAACATGGAAAACTGATTGGATTTGAAAAAAGTCATCAACATCAGGGAATTTCGTTGTTTTTTCATCCAACTTTTTACCTAAATCCAATAACATGATGACATGTTTAGATGATTTCACGTTGAATTCACGTTAGTTGACAACTCAACCAAATATAAATCAAAACTATACGTAGAACTGATGTCTGTGCCCAGTGGGATGTGAAGGGATAAAACTCAGTTTAAGACAGTAAATCATTTTTAAGGCCCAGCCCACTTCTGCCATGTCATGACATACCTGGACCACCTATTGAGATGTGCCTTTTGTTTAGTAAATCAGTTGTCAAATAAGGTGATAAGGAGACTGGGCGAAGACTTTAAATCAATTAAGTCATCGATGTAAATGAAATGAGCACTTGACTTGACTGATGTGAAGGGTGTGCTGTTAGCCTTGAGTCCATCTGTCAACCCTACTATTACACAGCACCTTGGCCAGCTCTCCCCAACCCACTCTACACGCACACACACACGCACACGCACACGCACACACACGCAGACGCACACACACACGCAGACGCACACACACACACAGACGCACACACACACACACACACACAGGTAAACACCTGAAGCCCAGGTGCAAAGGGGTTTTTGTATGAAGACCAAAGAGGTCTCACTCTCTCTCTCACACACACCTCATAAACCCCAGTTGGGAGGTGGAGGGTGGTTGAAAGGTAGCTTTTGATCTGACATGTCAGGGTGTAAGGTGGAGGGGAGGAAGAGGTGGGGAGGAGGAGGGGGAGAGGAGGAGAAGAGGAGGAGCCACTGTCCAGGAATGACATCTAAAAATGGAACTAACTCACAACATGAACCTCATGAGTAAGGACCTGTGTCACAATTAAGTGACTTCCTTTTCAAATCTCCTTTCCTTGTCTACTCTCCTTCCCATAAATACTTTAACGATTATAACACCTTGTCCATTCCACCAAAACAAAGCAGCATCTTGTTACCCCAGCTATACCTCCCCTTCCCCTCTTCATGTTATCAAGCCAAAGACCAGACACCCAAAACCAGACCACCCCAGTCCAGCACAGCCAGCAACGCTAGTGGAGTTGTTCTGCCAACTTGGATGTCTGCCGAGTTCTACTCATGGGTTTTGAAAACAGCTTGACTGTTTGGGGTTTGAACTACTTTTACAAAAATCTGCAGGTAATTGGCATAGACTATTTATAGTCGCCATATGCCAACCTGAAAATGCGTCATATTGCCTGATGTGCCTCTTGTCTCAGCGCATGACAGAAATGATAGAGTACAGTAGTCTACCAGTGCAAACAAGGAGAGGTGGATTTTATCTTGAGTTTCAAGCCAAGGTAAACCTTTCTAAACAAATGAAGGCTAACAAGGAAAGTTGCGTGGGTGATAGGAAGACTGCGTGACAGTGACGTCGGCGGTGTTATTAGAAACGATGCGTGACAGGTAAACAAACAGACGTCAACGCAAATGTGCCCTGAAGCCAAACATACAGACCTCCCTTTAATCCATTGTCAAGTTCAGATCGTGTACTCGAACTACCTATGTTTACTTAAACGACTCAAGAATATCATCCAAAATCAGGCCAAATGTATTATTTTTCTTACCTTTGATAAGATTGTGGATTCTTCTTTCTCTTTCTCCTCATAGCGACCGAGGGGCACCAACAACTCGTCCTCACAACAGATGAAACTCACAGTACATCCCATATAGACGAATTCAGCGAACAATGATCCATTCAATTCAAATCAATGTCCCGATATATCGTGTTGCGGCTCTGCTCTATTTTTTCAAATCAGAGTTTACGGTCGCAATTTCCAAAAGACACACTGAAAAGTCACGCAGGTGAGACAGGCGCGAGTAGTCTACAACCCGTGCTCCAGTCTCCTCAATAAATCTCGCAGACATTACTCAGTATTCCCGCTGAGATTTGGTGGATAAAAGCCGTCACCTACATTTACCTAACCCACGCTGGTATGGAGTGGAGCAAAGGCACCCGCAAATGTGTTTGTAATTCAACTCTGCTCATTCCTCCCTCCCTCAGCCTCTCATAACCTGCCCAGTACGACAACTTCCAAAGACTGGTCCCCGTGTGGAACATAAGCATGCGTATTTAAAATGGATGGGTGTTAAAATATGTTTAGCCTTGAAACGTGTGTGTTTATTAATGATGATGAATATTATTATTGACCTAATATTTAACTATCGATGAACTACAGTACTTCATCCCCATACGGTTATTTATATGATTTATTTAGCTCCTTTGCACCCCAGTATATCTTCTTGCACACATCTTCTACACATCTATCACTCCAGTGTTTAATTGCTATATTGTAATTATTTCGCCACTATGGCCTATATATTGCCTTACCTCCCTTATCTTACCTCATTTGCACACACTGTATATAGACTTTTTCTATTGTATAATTGACTGTACAGTGGGGCAAAAAAGTATTTAGTCAGCCACCAATTGTGCTAGTTCTCCCACTAGCTACATAGCTAGCTACATAGCCGTCTTTGTATCATAGATAATTGCGTAATTATCGTATTTCGTCGTCCTAACGCAGTCTACACTGCCCTGCAGCTAGCCAGCTAGCTAACGTCCACCGTTAGCTAGTCCACCGTCTACCGATTAGCAGCACAACTATTACACTCAACTGAACGACTTGATTAGTGTAGTGTTAGCTAGCTACATAGTTGTCTTTGCTGTCTTCGTACCCAAGATAATTGTGTAGTTTAGAGTGTGTAGTTTTATGTCGTCCTTAACATAGGAGACTCTGCTAGCTAGCCAACAGCTAGCCAACGTCTACCGAACAGAACTTCTGCACTCAACATTCCGGTCGCATTTCGCTTCGCTCCACAGGTAGTATCACATTTTTCATTTCATTACAGTACAACGGCTTGATTTGTTTGATCGTAGCTAGCTACATAGCTAGCTACATAGCCGTCTTTGTATCAAAGATAATTGTGTAGTCTAGAGCGATTTCCTAGGTTAGCTAGCCAGCTATTGTCGTTCTTTTAACGCAACGTAACGTAATCAACACTGCTAGCTAGCCAGCTAGCCCCGAATAGCAGCACAGTAGAAACTATTACACTCAACGGAACGACTTGATTAGTGTAGTGTCAACAACGCAGCCAATGCCAGCTAGCCTACATAGTCAACAACGCAGCCTCTGCCAGCTAGCCTACTTCAGCAGTACTGTATCATTTTAATCATTTTAGTCAATAAGATTCTTGCTACGTAAGCTTAACTTTCTGAACACTCGTGACGTGTAGTCCACTTGTCATTCCAATTTCCTTTGCATTAGCGTAGCCTCTTGTGTAGCCTGTCAACTATGTGTCTGTCTATCCCTGTTCTCTCCTCTCTGCACAGACCATACAAACGCTCCACACCGCGTGGCCGCGGCCACCCTAATCTGGTGGTCCCAGCGCGCACGACCCACGTGGAGTTCCAGGTCTCCGGTAGCCTCTGGAACTGCCGATCTGCGGCCAACAAGGCAGAGTTCATCTCCGCCTATGTCTCCCTCCAGTCCCTCGACTTCTTGGCACTGACGGAAACATGGATCACCACAGACAACACTGCTACTCCTACTGCTCTCTCTTCGTCTGCCCACGTGTTCTCGCACACCCCGAGAGCTTCTGGTCAGCGGGGTGGTGGCACCGGGATCCTCATCTCTCCCAAGTGGTCATTCTCTCTTTCTCCCCTTACCCATCTGTCTATCGCCTCCTTTGAATTCCATGCTGTCACAGTTACCAGCCCTTTCAAGCTTAACATCCTTATCATTTATCGCCCTCCAGGTTCCCTCGGAGAGTTCATCAATGAGCTTGATGCCTTGATAAGCTCCTTTCCTGAGGACGGCTCACCTCTCACAGTTCTGGGCGACTTTAACCTCCCCACGCCTACCTTTGACTCATTCCTCTCTGCCTCCTTCTTTCCACTCCTCTCCTCTTTTGACCTCACCCTCTCACCTTCCCCCTACTCACAAGGCAGGAAATACGCTCGACCTCATCTTTACTAGATGCTGTTCTTCCACTAACCTCGTTGCAACTCCCCTCCAAGTCTCCGACCACAACCTTGTATCCTTTTCCCTCTCGCTCTCATCCAACACTTCCCACACTGCCCCTACTCGGATGGTATCGCGCCGTCCCAACCTTCGCTCTCTCTCCCCCTTCTACTCTCTCCTCTTCCATCCTATCATCTCTTCCCTCTGCTCAAACCTTCTCCAACCTATCTCCTGATTCTGCCTCCTCAACCCTCCTCTCCTCCCTTTCTGCATCCTTTGACTCTCTATGTCCCCTATCCTCCAGGCCGGCTCGGTCCTCCCCTCCCGCTCCATGGCTCGACGACTCATTGCGAGCTCACAGAACAGGGCTCCGGGCAGCCGAGCGGAAATGGAGGAAAACTCGCCTCCCTGCGGACCTGACATCCTTTCACTCCCTCCTCTCTACATTTTCCTCTTCTCTCTCTGCTGCTAAAGCCACTTTCTACCACTCTAAATTCCAAGCATCTGCCTCTAACCCTAGGAAGCTCTTTGCAACCTTCTCCTCCCTCCTGAATCCTCCTCCCCCTCCCCCCTCCTCCCTCTCTGCAGATGACTTCGTCAACCATTTTGAAAAGAAGGTCGACGACATCCGATCCTCGTTTGCTAAGTCAAACGACACCGCTGGTTCTGCTCACACTGCCCTACCCTGTGCTCTGACCTCTTTCTCCCCTCTCTCTCCAGATGAAATCTCGCGTCTTGTGACGGCCGGCCGCCCAACAACCTGCCCGCTTGACCCTATCCCCTCCTCTCTTCTCCAGACCATTTCCGGAGACCTTCTCCCTTACCTCACCTCGCTCATCAACTCATCCCTGACCGCTGGCTACGTCCCTTCCGTCTTCAAGAGAGCGAGAGTTGCACCCCTTCTGAAAAAACCTACACTCGATCCCTCCGATGTCAACAACTACAGACCAGTATCCCTTCTTTCTTTTCTCTCCAAAACTCTTGAACGTGCCGTCCTTGGCCAGCTCTCCCGCTATCTCTCTCAGAATGACCTTCTTGATCCTAATCAGTCAGGTTTCAAGACTAGTCATTCAACTGAGACTGCTCTTCTCTGTATCACGGAGGCGCTCCGCACTGCTAAAGCTAACTCTCTCTCCTCTGCTCTCATCCTTCTAGACCTATCGGCTGCCTTCGATACTGTGAACCATCAGATCCTCCTCTCCACCCTCTCCGAGTTGGGCATCTCCGGCGCGGCCCACGCTTGGATTGCGTCCTACCTGACAGGTCGCTCCTACCAGGTGGCGTGGCGAGAATCCGTCTCCACACCACGTGCTCTCACCACTGGTGTCCCCCAGGGCTCTGTTCTAGGCCCTCTCCTATTCTCGCTATACACCAAGTCACTTGGCTCTGTCATAACCTCACATGGTCTCTCCTATCATTGCTATGCAGACGACACACAATTAATCTTCTCCTTTCCCCCTTCTGATGACCAGGTGGCGAATCGCATCTCTGCATGTCTGGCAGACATATCCGTGTGGATGACGGATCACCACCTCAAGCTGAACCTCGGCAAGACGGAGCTGCTCTTCCTCCCGGGGAAGGACTGCCCGTTCCATGATCTCGCCATCACGGTTGACAACTCCATTGTGTCCTCCTCCCAGAGCGCTAAGAACCTTGGCGTGATCCTGGACAACACCCTGTCGTTCTCAACTAACATCAAGGCGGTGGCCCGTTCCTGTAGGTTCATGCTCTACAACATCCGCAGAGTACGACCCTGCCTCACACAGGAAGCGGCGCAGGTCCTAATCCAGGCACTTGTCATCTCCCGTCTGGATTACTGCAACTCGCTGTTGGCTGGGCTCCCTGCCTGTGCCATTAAACCCCTACAACTCATCCAGAACGCCGCAGCCCGTCTGGTGTTCAACCTTCCCAAGTTCTCTCACGTCACCCCGCTCCTCCGCTCCCTCCACTGGCTTCCAGTTGAAGCTCGCATCCGCTACAAGACCATGGTGCTTGCCTACGGAGCTGTGAGGGGAACGGCACCTCAGTACCTCCAGGCTCTGATCAGGCCCTACACCCAAACAAGGGCACTGCGTTCATCCACCTCTGGCCTGCTCGCCTCCCTACCACTGAGGAAGTACAGTTCCCGCTCAGCCCAGTCAAAACTGTTCGCTGCTCTGGCCCCCCAATGGTGGAACAAACTCCCTCACGACGCCAGGACAGCGGAGTCAATCACCACCTTCCGGAGACACCTGAAACCCCACCTCTTTAAGGAATACCTAGGATAGGATAAAGTAATCCCTCTCACCCCCCCTCCCCCTGAAAAGATTTAGATGCACTACTGTTCCACTGGAGGTCATAAGGTGAATGCACCAATTTGTAAGTCGCTCTGGATAAGAGCGTCTGCTAAATGACTTAAATGTAAATGTTAAATGTAAAAAGATGAGAGAGGCCTGTAATTTTCATCATAGGTACACTTCAACTATGACAGACAAAATGAGAAAAAAAATCCAGAAAATCACATTGTAGGATTTTTTATGAATTTATTTGCAAATTATGGTGGAAAATTAGTATTTGGTCACCTACAAAAAAACAAATCTGGCTCTCACAGACCTGTAACTTCGTCTTTAAGAGGCTCCTCTGTCCTCCACTCGTCACCTGTATTAATGGCACCTGTTTGAACTTGTTATCAGTATAAAAGACACCTGTCCACAACCTCAAACAGTCACACTCCAAACTCCACTATGGCCAAGACCAAAGAGCTGTCAAAGGACACCAGAAACAAAATTGTAGACCTGAACCAGGCTGGGAAGACTGAATCTGCAATAGGTAAGCAGCTTGGTTTGAATAAATCAACTGTGGGAGCAATTATTAGGAAATGGAAGACATACAAGACCACTGATAATCTCCCTCGATCTGGGGCTCCACGCAAGATCTCACCCCGTGGGGTCAAAATGATCACAAGAACAGTGAGCAAAAACCCCAGAACCACACGGGGGGACCTAGTGAATGACCTGCAGAGAGCTGGGACCAAAGTAACATAGCCTACCATCAGTAGCACACTACGCCGCCAGGGACTCAAATCCTGCAGTGCCAGACATGTCCCCCTGCTTAAGCCAGTACATGTCCAGGCCCGTCTGAAGTTTGCTAGAGAGCATTTGGATGATCCAGAAGAAAATTGGGAGAATGTCATATGGTCAGATGAAACCAAAATATAACTTTTTGGTAAAAACTCAACTCGTCGTGTTTGGAGGACAAAGAATGCTGAGTTGCATCCAAAGAACACCATACCTACTGTGAAGCATAGGGGTGGAAACATCATGCTTTGGGGCTGTTTTTCTGCAAAGGGACCAGGACGACTGATCCGTGTAAAGGAAAGAATGAATGGGGCCATGTATCGTGAGATTTTGAATGAAAACCTCCTTCCATCGGCAAGGGCATTGAAGATGAAACGTGGCTGGGTCTTTCAGCATGACAATGATCCCAAACACACCGCCCGGGCAACGAAGAAGTGACTTCGTAAGAAGCATTTCAAGGTCCTGGAGTGGCCTAGCCAGTCTCCAGATCTCAACCCCATAGAACATTTTTGGAGGGAGTTAAAAGTCTGTGTTGCCCAGCAACAGCCCCAAAACACCACTGCTCTAGAGGAGAAGACTTACAGAAAACTTACAGAAAACTTACAGAAAACGTTTGACCTCTGTCATTGCCAACAAAGGGTATATAACAAAGTATTGAGATAAACTTTTGTTATTGACCAAATACTTATTTTCCACCATAATTTGCAAATAAATTCATTAAAAATCCTACAATAAGATTTTCTGGATATTTTTTTTCTAATTTTGTCTGTCATAGTTGAAGTGTACCTATGATGAACATTTACAGGCCTCTCTAATCTTTTTAAGTGGGAGAACTTGCACAATTGGTGGCTGACTAAATACTTTTTTGCCCCACTGTATGTTTGTTTATTCCATGTGTAACTCTGTGTTGTTGTTTGTGTCGAACTGCTTTGCTTTATCTTGGCCAGCCTAACTGGTTAAATAAAGGTGAAATATATATATTTCTTTTAAACTTATAAACCCTATTGCAATCGCCATATTTGTGTTGTTCTTTGTAGCTTTCCAAGTTGTGTGATAAGAGATTAACGACCACCTGCAACATTATTCCTTGGATTCCATATCTGCGTCTGAAATGTTTAATCTCCATTTTAGTCATTTAGCAGACACTCTTATCCAGAGTGACTTACAATTGGCCCAGGTCAAAAGTAGTGCACACACATACAGTAGTGTGTGGGGTGCCATTTCAGACTAAACCCATGTTTGCTGAGTTTATTTAACTAGGCAAGTCAGGTAAAGGTTAAATAAAAAGAACTACAAACACGTGTTGTTTATACTGCAACAGCCAGATCACACTGAGACTGTTGGAGCCATCTGAACAGAGGGGAATTCTGTCCCCACACCCAGGTATGACGACTTAGAGAGAGTGCTTAACTGTGAGGTCATGGCTGTCACGAATCCCGTTTCCTGAGTCTGTTTTTTGCCTGTGTTCTGTCCTGGAGTGTTTTTTCCGGCGTTCTGGAACGCACCCTGTCTGGTTGCCGGGCAATGTAACCAGTTGGGAGTTCTGATGACTCGCACCTGTATCCCATCAGCTATCTGCACACCTGGTCCTGATCATCATCTCTCCTCTTCATAAGCCCGGACCTGACATCCATTCCCTGCCGGATCGTTAGCCATGAACAGTATATTGTGCCATAGTATCAGCCTCAAGTCGAATAGAATTTGTTTTGTTGGTTTTTACGTATTGCTTGCCTTAAACTTACCTCCATTTGTTCTGTCTTCAGTTACTCACCCAGATCATTTACCCCATTCCCGCCTGGTCGTCGGAGGATTCCGCTACCCCATTGGGTCCACCTATTTACTCCCATCAACTCACCACCGCTGCCCGCTACGCCACCTGGATATATCTACCCATTCACTTGTAAATAAATACTCACCTTCTTATTCTCCTTGTCCTGGTCTGCTTCTGGGTTCGATTTTGAAAGAACGTGACAGAACGATCCGGCCAAGGATGAACCCAGCGGACCTGGACTCTGTTTGCCATGCCATTACCCAGCAGGGGAAGACATTGGGACAACACAAGACGGCGCTACAGGAGATAGCGGGTGCAATCCAGAACTTATCTGCTAGCTTGACACAGATCCAGGATCAGCTCAGTTTGCCGGCGATTCATTCACCACCTGTTTCACCCATCTCACCTGCCGTGTCTGGTGCGGTTTCCTTCCGTGAACCCAAGGTACCGACGCCTGATAAATATGAAGGGGATTTGGGAAGATGCCGTTCGTTTCTTATGCAGTGTGGGTTAGTGTTTGATCTGCAGCCCCATTCTTACGCCACTGACAAGGCTAGGATAGCCTTTGTTATTGAACTGCTGCGTGGAAGAGCTCTGGAATGGGCTTCAGCCGTTTGGGAACGACAGGAGATCTGCATGGCTTCATACCAGGAGTTCACGGGAGAGATGAGAAAGCTTTTTGACCATCCAGTCCGAGGTAAGGACGCAGCTAAACGTTTGTTCACTCTTCGCCAAGGAGCTCGCAGTGTGGCAGACTTTATGATCGAGTTCAGGACATTGTCTGTGGAGAGTGGTTGGAATGAGGAGTCACTACAAGCGGCTTTTTACCAGGGGTTGTCGGAGCAACTCAAGGACGAGCTGATATCCTATCCAGAGCCTAGTGACCTAGACAGCTTGGTCACTTTATCTATTCGGGTAGATAATAGAGTCCGAGAGAGAAGGAGGGAGAAGCAGTGGGGCCCATCCAATCAATCAGCAACTCGGTTACCATTCGGTTCAGGAAGTGAACCAGAACGTATTGATCGTTATTCCCCACACGGGATTAGTGGAGGGGTCTTGCCACCAGATCCTGAACCAATGCAAGTGGGGCGACACGGGCTAACTAAGGAGGAGCGCCAACGTAGACGTGAGACCAACAGCTGTCTCTACTGTGGTAGCTCGGGACATTACATCTCCGCTTGTCCACAGCGCCCGTTAAACTGCCCGGCTCGCTAGTTTTGGGAGGAATTTTAGCGAGCCAGTTTCAACCTCTCAAAGATCCTGTCAGACCCCGTTTTCCTGCGACCCTTATGAATAAGGATCAGAGCTTAGAGATGAACGCTTTTATCGATTCAGGTGCCGATGGCAGCTTTATTGATGCCGACTTGGTGGAACAGCTGGGGCTTTCCAAGGAGCAATTGCCGGAAGCCATTGAAGCAACCACTCTGAACGGCAGTAGTCTGGCACGGATCACTATGAGGACTGAACCGGTTAAGATGTTGTTGTCGGGGAATCATTCAGAGTTTATCTCCTTCTTCATTCTGTCCTCGCCCCATGTTCCTCTGGTTCTTGGTTACCCCTGGCTGAAGGAACACAATCCCTCGTTTGATTGGGTGACGGGTAAGGTAACTAGTTGGAGCAATGATTGTCATGCTAACTGCCTTAGGACTGCCTGTTCTCCTGCCGTTTCCAGTCAGGTCAGTGACTCTGCTCCTCCTGATTTGTCCCTGGTTCCAGAAACATATCACGAGTTGGGTGAAGTATTCAGTAAACAGAAGGCTCAGTCCCTTCCTCCCCACCGACCTTATGACTGTGCGATTAATCTGTTTCCTGGAGCTGCCTTTCCCAAGGGACGGTTATACAGTATCTCTCGACCTGAACGTGAGGCCTTGGAGACCTACATCAAGGAGTCTCTTGCTGCAGGTCTCGTTCGGCCCTCGTCATCACCTCTGGGAGCAGGATTTTTTTTTGTGAGCACGAAGGATGGCTCTCTTCGACCGTGTATTGATTATCGGGGTTTGAATGATATTACGGTCAAGAAGAAGTATCCCCTGCCCTTGATGAGCTCTGCTTTCGATTCTTTACAGGGTGCTACGGTTTTTACGAAGCTTGATTTACGTAATGCTTATCATTTGGTTCGGATCAAAGAGGGGGACGAGTGGTTGACTGGGTTCAATACTCCGATGGGACATTTCGAGTACCAGGTGATGCCGTTTGGACTGACCAACGTTCCTGCTGTGTTCCAAAGCATGGTGAATGACGTTCTGAGAGATATGATTGGTATTTTTGTGTTCGTTTACCTGGATGATATCCTCATCTTCTCTAGCCACGTTCAGCATGTCAAGCAGGTCCTGCAGCGGTTATTGGAGAACCGTCTGTTCGTGAAGGCTGAGAAGTGTCATTTTCACGCCCACACAACGTCCTTCCTCGGGTACATCATCTCCAGGGGAGAGATCAAGATGGACCAAGAGAAGGTTCGGGCAGTTCGGGATTGGGTCCAGCCTGGTACGAGATTGCAGCTCCAGAGATTCCTGGGGTTTGCAAATTTTTATCGGAGGTTTATCCGTGATTACAGCCGGGTGGGCACCCCTTTAACTGTACTGACGTCTTGCACCAGAAAGTTCTGTTGGTCTCCTGAGGCAGACCGAGCATTTCTAGATTTGAAGAGCCGATTCACCAATGCCCCGATTCTCTCTCAACCTGACACTTCCCGTCATTTCGTTGTGGAGGTGGATGCGTCTGATGTGGGGGTGGGCGCCATCCTGTCCCAGCGTAGCTCCACTGACGGTAAACTCCATCCCTGCGCCTTCTACTCTTGTCGTCTTTCTCCAGCTGAAAGAAACTACGATGTGGGTAACCGGGAGCTTCTCGCTGTGAAGCTTGCCTTGGAGGAGTGGCGTCACTGGTTGGAGGGAGCGGAGCAACCGTTTGTGGTCTGGACTGACCACAAGAATCTGGCTTACGTGCAATCGGCTAAACATCTCAACTCCCGTCAGCCCCGGTGGGCTTTGTTTTTTGGACGCTTCAATTTTTCCCTGACGTTCTGACCTGGGTCGAAGAACGGGAAGGCGGACGCCCTGTCCCGGATATTCCCCAAGACGGAGGAGAGTGGGGCCAGGACTGAGACGATTCTTCTCCAGAACGTTGTCGTGGGAGCCGTTACATGGAGGATTGAGGAGGAGGTGATGGCGGCTCTTCGGACACAGCCCGGGCCCGGTAACGGTCCACCCGGTCGGTTGTTCGTGCCTGAGTCGCTTCGTTCTGCTGTCCTTCAGTGGTCCCACGCCAGCAAGATAGCTTGTCACCCTGGTGTTGCTCGGACTATGGCGCTACTGCGCAGACGATTTTGGTGGCCTGCCATGGGAGAAGATACCCGGAGGTTTGTTGCCGCTTGTCCTGTTTGTGCGCAGAATAAGAGTACCAATCGGGCCAGCTCTGGGCTTCTTCACCCCCTACCTATTCCCCGGCGACCTTGGTCGCATCTGGCCCTGGATTTTGTCACGGGGTTGCCCTCTTCTGTTGGTAACACGGTTATTCTGACCATTGTGGATAGATTCAGCAAGTTTGCCCACTTTGTTCCCCTCTCCAAGCTGCCTTCTGCCACTGAGACGTCCGAGATCCTGGTTAGGGAGGTGTTCAGGGTCCACGGGTTGCCCTGTGACATTGTTTCTGACCGTGGTCCTCAGTTTACCTCTGCTGTCTGGAAATCCTTCTGTTTGGCCATTGGAGCTACAGTCAGTCTCACATCTGGATTTCACCCCCAATCTAATGGTCAGGCGGAGAGAGCCAACCAGAAGATGGAGTCCACGCTGTGCTGTCTTGTTTCCTCTGATCCCACCTCTTGGTCCTCTCAATTACCCTGGGTCGAGTATGCCCATAATACTCTCCCTTCATCTGCCACTGGGATGTCTCCCTTCCAGTGCCTGTACGGTTACCAACCTCCCTTGTTTCCTTCTCAGGAGCGGGATCGGGTTCCTTCTGTCCAGACCCACATTCGTCGTTGCCACCGCACCTGGCACCGGGCAAGGAAGGCCCTCCTTAAGGTTTCTGACCGGTATCAGATCCAGGCGAATCGTCGCCGTATTCCTGCCCCCGCTTATACCGTCGGAGATAGGGTTTGGTTGGCTACACGGGATCTTCCTCTACGGACTGAGTCGAGGAAACTGTCACCGAAGTTCATTGGTCCATTTGTAGTGGAGAAGATCATTAATCCTGTTGTGGTCCGACTCAAGTTGCCTGCTACACTAAGAGTACATCCCAGCTTTCATGTCTCCTGCCTCAAGCCGGTTCTCCTCAGTCCTCTGTTGCCCCCTCCTCCTCGTCCTCCTCCTCCTCGGATGATCGGAGGTGGTCCTGTCTACACGGTGCGCCGCATCATGGACTCCAGATGGCGGGGTCGAGGGTTCCAGTATTTAGTGGATTGTGAAGGATATGGTCCTGAGGAGAGGAGTTGGATTCCTCGGCGTCAGATCCTTGACGATGACCTGCTTCGTGACTTTTACCGCCTCCACCCTGGCGCTCCGGGTAGTCCGCCAGGTGGCGTTCGTCGGAGGGGGGGGTACTGTCACGAATCCCGTTTCCTGAGTCTGTTTTTTGCCTGTGTTCTGTCCTGGAGTGTTTTTTCCGGCGTCCTGGAACGCACCCTGTCTGGTTGCCGGGCAATGTAGCCAGTTGGGAGTTCTGATGACCCGCACCTGTATCCCATCAGCTATCTGCACACCTGGTCCTGATCATCATCTCTCCTCTTCATAAGCCCGGACCTGACATCCATTCCCTGCTGGATCGTTAGCCATGAACAGTATGTTGTGCCATAGTATCAGCCTCAAGTCGGATAGAATTTGTTTTGTTGGTTTTTACGTATTGCTTGCCTTAAACTTACCTCCATTTGTTCTGTCTTCAGTTACTCACCCGGATCATTTACCCCATTCCCGCCTGGTCGTCGGAGGATTCCGCTACCCCATTGGATCCACCTATTTACTCCCATCAACTCACCACCGCTGCCCGCTACGCCACCTGGATATATCTACCCATTCACTTGTAAATAAATACTCACCTTCTTATTCTCCTTGTCCTGGTCTGCTTCTGGGTTCGATTTTGAAAGAACGTGACAATGGCAGAAAAACAGAAACTGTCAGATTTTTCAGGAATGAAAAATGGGACACACTGATGTGGTGTGTGTGCTTGTGTGTGCGTTTGCATGCGTGCCTGTGTGTGTGTGTGTTTTCCTTTAAATGTGGTGTGTGTGTTTGTACTGTATGTGAGCATATGCCTACATCATGTGTGTGTTTGACCTACTCTGCTGGCTTCCTCATGCTGATTGGTTCAAGGTTGGTAAGGAAGTGCTGAAATAAAGACTTCCTCTAATTTAGTTTAGTTATATTCCCATATTATTTGAACTGCGGTTCTCTACTCTGGCTTCCTATCATGGAATATCAGCTGCACTTTCTAGGAGTCAGAAATGACCTGGTATGTACTAAGAAACAACATGGTCAAATTATATAATTGCACAGTAATAACACATGCCCACATGCCCTACTACTGTTTCTTTGGGATTCATCCCCAGTGCATGTTTGATTGAATTCCACCCATGGTTGTTTTGCAGGTCGGAGGAGGGGGTTGCAGTTGCATCAGAGTGACCTCATCACGTTGCAGGGTTGGATAATGCCTCTCTGGGGGCGAGAGGTTAAGGATAGAGTCTTATGTTGAGAACTGAGCCTTCTCCTGAATGACCCTCGCTGCTCCTACTTAAAACCACAATTTTCATGTTTACAGCTCCTTGGTCAAGCCTGACCAGTAACAGAATCAAAACATTACATCACATACAGCCACACATATGCTCTCTCTCTCTCTCTATCTCTCTCTCTCTCTCTCCGCTATTCCTTGTGCTATGCTCACCAAGGTATAAATGTTTGGAATGAGGCCTATAAAACACATCTGTCCAATCCCTGGAGTAAGATCAGGTTCATAATGAGGTTGCTATGCAGTAGTATATCTGTAGGTCTGTCAGTCTCTCTGGGGGACTGGTTCAATGCCAGAACACCACTCATACAGAGAAGAACCAACTTTTATATCATGTTTATTTGCTCTAACGTTCAATGTGATAATCACTCATAATGAAACTGTATGTTGACTACAGTAGCTGAGAACAAGCATCTGTGTGCTAGTTGAAGAGGAATATGGACACACATTCTCATGTTTATCCACACACACATACACACACAGAGAGACATCTACTCATGTTCAGCCACACACCTACTCATGTTTATCTGTTGTGCTGGGAGCATGTCCGGTGCATCAGCAGGGTGCCACACACACACGCACGGACGCTCACACACACACACACACATCTGACACTCCGTAGAGGAGAAAAAAAAGTTTGGAACATAAAAGACTGTAAAAACACCATCAAATCTGCTAAGGTGATTTACATTTTTAAATCTGTTCCTAAGTTCTCTCACTCATAATAGTGACTATGTTTTAGTCAAATATTATATCTGTTTGGGTCAATTGGCAGTCCACAAATGATTTGTAATTATGTTCTGGCCCCCTGACCATCCGCTCAAGAAAAAAATGTCCCACAGCTGAATCTAGTTGATGATCCTGCCCTAGAGGCCGGAGTGTGTTTGATCTGTCAGCAGGCTGTCCAGGGCTGATGACATGCTTGAGGCCACCCAAAGACCTTGGCATCTTGGGAAAGAACATGGTCGGTTCATATTTCTGTGTTTTTTTAGGTGTGTTTGTGAGTGTGTGTAAAATTAGTACTGCTTGCGTCATGGACAAATCTTATCATGGCCTAATTCTGAATTTCCAATTAGTTCCACAGTTTCTCTTGAAAACGTGTCTCTAAGTCAATTTTGGCACTGCTAAATTGCATTTTCCATCTTTTGCAGCCATAAGCAAGTGAAATGGCCACAGAAACAGACTATTCTTCCAGGCTGTTAGTTTAACATCTCCCTAAAGCTCCCTTCAAGCTACAATATGTACGTTTTGGAGCAACCCAAACATAATTCACATAGAAATGTTAGTTATAGATCTGTCATTCTCATTTAAAGTAAGTCTAAGAAGCGGTAGGTCTGTTTTGGTTATGTAAAATATATTAGGTGAACTATTAGAATTTTAGCAATCAGGAAATGGCAGAGCATCTCTTAGGCCCTTGGGGAGCATGTAGGTGATGAGTGCTGCGTCATTGTGTTGGGGTTAGGAACCTCTCTGTCAGTGGAAGGAGAGACAGGAAGAGAGAGGAGGTCATGTGAAGAGGGATGAGGAGATAGAGAAACAGATAAAAGGAGGGAGGATTCAGTGATACAGGAGAGAGAGAGATTGTGTAAGGGTGAGGTAGAGAGAGATAAAGGAGAGAGAGATTGTGTAAGGGTGAGGTAGAGAGAGATACAGGAGAGAGAGATTGTGTAAGGGTGAGGTAGAGAGAGATACAGGAGAGAGAGTGTGTAAGGGTGAGGTAGAGCGAGATAAAGGAGAGAGAGATTGTGTAAGGGTGAGGTAGAGAGAGATACAGGAGAGAGAGATTGTGTAAGGGTGAGGTAGAGAGAGATAAAGGAGAGAGAGATTGTGTAAGGGTGAGGTAGAGAGAGATACAGGAGAGAGAGATTGTGTAAGGGTGAGGTAGAGAGATACAGGAGAGAGAGTGTGTAAGGGTGAGGTAGAGCGAGATAAAGGAGAGAGAGATTGTGTAAGGGTGAGGTAGAGAGAGATACAGGAGAGAGAGATTGTGTAAGGGTGAGGTAGAGAGAGATACAGGAGAGAGAGATTGTGTAAGGGTGAGGTAGAGAGAGATACAGGAGAGAGAGATTGTGTAAGGGTGAGGTAGAGAGAGATAAAGGAGAGAGAGATTGTGTAAGGGTGAGGTAGAGAGAGATACAGGAGAGAGAGATTGTGTAAGGGTGAGGTAGAGAGAGATACAGGAGAGAGAGAGATTGTGTAAGGGTGAGGTAGAGAGAGATAAAGGAGAGAGAGATTGTGTAAGGGTGAGGTAGAGAGAGATAAAGGAGAGAGAGATTGTGTAAGGGTGAGGTAGAGAGAGATACAGGAGAGAGAGATTGTGTAAGGGTGAGGTAGAGAGAGATACAGGAGAGAGAGATTGTGTAAGGGTGAGGTAGAGAGAGATACAGGAGAGAGAGATTGTGTAAGGGTGAGGTAGAGAGAGATACAGGAGAGAGAGATTGTGTAAGGGTGAGGTAGAGAGAGATAAAGGAGAGAGAGATTGTGTGAGGGTGCGGTAGAGAGAGAGGGAGTGAGGACAGGGGGGGACAGAGTTCCTTTGCTGTCTTTTTTGTCCTTAGTCTACTGTTGATACAGTCCCAACATGTTTTCCTGTCAGCAGTCAAGTTTTCAAGATATTGGACTCAAGATATGTATCTTGAAAATTGGTTGATGACATGCAAAACATTTTGGGACTGTATCAACAGTGGAGTAATGACAAAGAATACCAAAATATCGTTTTTGATTGGATTATTCCTTCAACGCTCATACAACACACTGACTCACTGAGGGTGACAACGATGCAACAAAAATGCAAAAATCTCCCTCTCTCCTCTCCTCCCTATTTTTTAAAATTTCACCTTTATTTAACTAGGCAAGTCAGTTAATTAAGAACACATTCTTATTTTCAATGACGGCCTAGGAACGGTGGGTTAACTGCCTTCAGGGGCAGAACGGCAGATTTTCACCTTGTCAGCTCGGAGGATTCAATCTTGCAAATTTACAGTTAACTAGTCCAACGCTCTAACCACCTGCCTCTCATTGCACTCCACGAGGAGCCTGCCTGTTACGCGAATGCAGTAGAAGCCAAAGTAAGTTGCTAGCTAGCATTAAACTTATCTTATTAAAAAAAAATCTATCATAATCACTATTTATAACTACACATGGTTGATGATATTACTAGTTTATCTAGCGTGTCCTGCGTTGCATATAATCGATGCAACGCTGGGGGATGATTTAACAAAAGCGCATTTGCGGAAAAAGCACAATCCTTGGACGACTGTACCTAACCATGAACACCAATGCCTTTCTTAAAATCAATACACAGAAGTATATATTTTTAAACCTGCATATTTAGCTAAAAGAAATCCAAGTTAGCAAGCGTTCATTGCACGCAGAGTCAGGGTATATGCAACAGTATGGGCAGCCTGGCTCATTGCAAACTAATTTGCCAGAATTTTACGTATTTATGACATAACATTGAAGGTTGTGCAATGTAACAAGAATATTTAGACTTAGGGAAGCCACCCATTAGATAAAATACTGAACGGTTCCGTATTTCACTGAAATGATAAACATTTTGTTTTCGAAATGATAGTTTCCGGATTCGACCATATTAATGACCAAAGGCTCGTATTTCTGTGTGTTATTATGTTATAATTAAGTCTATGATTTGATAGAGCAGTCTGACTGAGCGCTGTGCTCTTCGCAAGCACAGCGCTGTTTATGACTTCAAGCCTATCAGCCTAATGTCTGGTGTAACCGATGTGAAATGGCTAGCTAGTTAGCTGGGTGTGCGCTAATAGCGTTTCAAACGTCACTCACTCTGAGACTTGGAGTAGTTATTCCCCTTGCTCTGCAAGGGCCGCGGCTTTTGTAGAGTGATGGGTAATGCTGCTTCGAGTGTGGTTGTTGTCGATCTGTTCCTGGTTCGAGTGTCACGTTCTTTCAAAATCGAACCCAGAAGCAGACCAGGACAAGGAGAGTAGGAAGAAGGTGAGTATTTATTTACAAGTGAATGTGAATGGGTAGATATATCCAGGTGGCGTAGCGGGCAGCGGTGGTGAGTTGATGGGTGTAAATAGGTGGATCCAATGGGGTAGCGGAATCCTCCGACGACCAGGCGGGAATGGGGTAAATGATCCGGGTGAGTAACTGAAGACAGAACAAACGGAAGTAAGTTTAAGGCAAGCAATACGTAAAAAAACAACAAAACAAATTCTATCCAACTTGAGGCTGATACTATGGCACAACATACTGTTCATGGCTAACGATCCGGCAGGGAATGGATGTCAGGTCAGAGCTTTTGAAGGGGAGAGGTGATGATCAGGACAGGTGTGCAGATTACTGATGGGATACAGGTGCGGGTGAACATCGATCTCCCAACAAGCTAATTCGCCCGGCAACCAAACAGGGTGCATTCCAGGACACCGGAAACACACTCCAGGACAGAAACACAGGCAAACACAGACTCAGGAAGCGGGATTCGTGACATCGAGCCCAGGTAGGGGCGAGGAGAGGTACGGAAGCTATACTGTTACCCTGGCAATACTATAGTGCCTATAAGAACATCCAATAGTCAAAGGTATATGAAATACAAATGGTAGAGAGAAATAGTCATATAAATACTATATTAACTACAACCTAAAACTTCTTACCTTGGAATATTGAAGTCTCATGTTAAAAGGAATCACCAGCTTTCATATGTTCTCATGTTCTGAGCAAGGAACTTAAACGTTAGCTTTTTTACATGTCACATAGTGCACTTTTACTTCTCCAACACTTTGTTTTTGCATTATTTAAACCACATTGAACATGTTTCATTATCTATTTGAGGCTAAATGTATTTTTATTGATGTATTATATTAAGTTAAAATAAGTGTTCATTCAGTATTGTTGTAATTGTCATTATTAGAAATACATTTAATAAAAATCGTCCGATTAATCGGAATCGGCTTTTTTCGTCCTCGGGGTTGAAAGATCATAATCATGCGACCTCTAGTGAGTAGTATATGGAGCTTTGGTGACAAAACGGATGTCACTGTGATAGACTGCATCCAATTTATTGAGTAGGGTAATGGATGCTATTTTGTAAATGACATCGCCTGTCCACATCATCCAAACAGAAGACAGGTCCAATATCATAACTGTGACATACTCCGGGCAGCTTTCAAATAGTAGTGACCTCATTATGGCTGTCTTCACCAGCAAGCTAATCAGGAGGCCTATGGTGCAGTCAGAGCTGGTATCCCATTCAGACCCATTCAGACTGCCCTCTGCTGGTGAATGGGAGTAATAGTAATTTAGTAATAACAGAACATATGGGTAATAAACCGGCTGTAGGGCCTTCTTAATACCAAACACTAGAAGGGAGCCAATTATAGCCTGTGCGGTTTTAACTATTGAGTGTTGAAAGATTTGGAACTAGTTGGTCACATCACAGTTGAGTTTACTGTGTCATTATTCCCTTTGAGGAAATGTGTCTGGTGTCTTATCAAGCAGCTTTGGACAAACAACAGCACAGGGTATTTATTACATAATACAACAGACAACCGAGGGCATTATATACATGTACAGACACCAGGGGCAATAGTATATGGAGGGACATTAAAGATCACATACATACAGGATCTGAGTCTGCAGCCTGATAGTGCCAGCACATATTCAATGTCAGGCAAGGAATGTTAGGTTACAATATGTTACAAAGGGACAATCTTATACGTTATTCAAAGCAGGGTTGGAGTCAATTCCAGTCAGTTCAGAAAGTGAACCAAATTTCGATTTAAAAAATGTCCTCATTGAAAAGCATTGGAATTGGAATTTTAGAGTGCTTCCTGAATTGAGTGGAATTTAAATGGAATTGACCCCAACCCTGATTCAAAGTAATGTGGGGACAAACTGTCAGATCAATCATAACAGTCCATTCCCTTCTGAGGTCTGGGATGTGGACCTGCTAAATCGAGACGACGACCCCCTCTCTGGTCCTCGTGACTTCCTGACCAGGGCACCCAGGTTCCCCCTGAACTTCTCCCCCACAAAGGCATACAGCACTGGGTTAACAAAGCTGTGGACCAGGGATAGGCTGTGGGTGACCTGGAGGGCCAGGTCCACCCTGTTCCTCACAGCACAGTCGAAGCGCACCAGCTTGGCCCTCATCAGGGTGTCGGCCATCAACGTCATGTGTAACGGCGTCCAGCACAGGAGGAAGGCGAACACATTTACATTTACATTTAAGTCATTTAGCAGACGCTCTTATCCAGAGCGACTTACAAATTGGTGCATTCACCTTAAGACATCCAGTGGAACAGCCACTTTACAATAGTGCATCTAAATCTTTTAAGGGGGGGGAGGGTGAGAAGGATTACTTTATCCTATCCTAGGTATTCCTGAAAGAGGTGGGGTTTCAGGTGTCTCCGGAAGGTGGTGATTGACTCCGCTGTCCTGGCGTCGTGAGGGAGTTTGTTCCACCATTGGGGGCCAGAGCAGCGAACAGTTTTGACTGGGCTGCGCGGGAACTGTACTTCCTCAGTGGTAGGGAGGCGAGCAGGCCAGAGGTGGATGAACGCAGTGCCCTTGTTTGGGTGTAGGGCCTGATCAGAGCCTGGAGGTACTGAGGTGCCGTTCCCCTTACAGCTCCGTAGGCAAGCACCATGGTCTTGTAGCGGATGCGAGCTTCAACTGGAAGCCAGTGGAGAGAGCGGAGGAGCGGGGTGACGTGAGAGAACTTGGGAAGGTTGAACACCAGACGGGCTGCGGCGTTCTGGATGAGTTGTAGGGGTTTTATGGCACAGGCAGGGAGCCCAGCCAACAGCGAGTTGCAGTAATCCAGACGGGAGATGACAAGTGCCTGGATTAGGACCTGCGCTGCTTCCTGTGTGAGGCAGGGTCGTACTCTGCGGATGTTGTAGAGCATGAACCTACAAGAACGGGCCACCGCCTTGATGTTAGTTGAGAACGACAGGGTGTTGTCCAGGATCACGCCAAGGTTCTTAGCGCTCTGGGAGGAGGACACAATGGAGTTGTCAACCGTGATGGCGAGATCATGGAACGGGCAGTCCTTCCCCGGGAGGAAGAGCAGCTCCGTCTTGCCGAGGTTCAGCTTGAGGTGGTGATCCGTCATCCACACTGATATGTCTGCCAGACATGCAGAGATGCGATTCGCCACCTGGTCATCAGAAGGGGGAAAGGAGAAGATTAATTGTGTGTCGTCTGCATAGCAATGATAGGAGAGACCATGTGAGGTTATGACAGAGCCAAGTGACTTGGTGTATAGCGAGAATAGGAGAGGGCCTAGAACAGAGCCCTGGGGGACGCCAGTGGTGAGAGCGCGTGGTGAGGAGACAGATTCTCGCCACGCCACCTGGTAGGAGCGACCTGTCAGGTAGGACGCAATCCAAGCGTGGGCCGCGCCGGAGATGCCCAACTCGGAGAGGGTGGAGAGGAGGATCTGATGGTTCACAGTATCGAAGGCAGCCGATAGGTCTAGAAGGATGAGTGAACACCACGGCAATGATGGCCCGCATGGCCCTGTGCTTCTGAAAGCCGCTCGTCTGCAGCAACCGGGCCACGGTGATGCTGTAGCACGCCACCATGATGACTAGTGGGAGCAGGAACCCTAGGATGTGGCGTAGGCCGCGAGTAGCGAGCCGCCAGTGGGTGGCGCTGCTGAGGTCGAAGTGCTCAGCACACCTCGTCGGACCACCACTATGGGGCGTGAAGGCGTCGTTGAAGAGGGCAGGCAGAGAGAGGGCGCCCCCCAGAGCCCAGATGAAGGTGCAGGCGTACCATCTGCAGGCCCTTCGGCGCCCCTTACGGGACTTGGCAGGGCGAACGATCACCAGGTAGCGGTCGACACTGATACACACCAGGAACAGGATGCTGGTGTAGAAGCTAGCCTCCATAACCAGGCTGAGGAACTTACACAGGAAGTCACCAAAGATCCAGCCGTGGAGCGTGGCAGCAGCCCAGAAGGGCAGGGTCAGAGCCAGCAGCCCGTCAGCTACAGTCAGGTGAAACAGATAGACGTCGGATGGGGTCAGGGACTGTTGACTGAAGCCAATCACGAGCCCCACAAGTAGGTTACCAGGAACAGCCAATAGGAAGATGGCGACGTGAAGGACACACAGGAATATGACGGCACCGGGAGAAAGGGGCTGAGCTGCACAGGACAATGTGTTAAAGTTCAGGTCAAAGGAGGTGATGTTGAAGTAATAGGAGTCATTGGCTGATTTATAGTCATAGTCTGGCTTATAATCATAGTCCAGGACCTCTGTTGGAGATGGGGAAAACAGTAGTCAGTGGGGATCTTTTTATGATATGATCACTTAGTCTTATACTGTTATTCTATCTAAAGCTTCTTATACAGTCAACAGATATTCTGTACATTTCTTTCTATGGATCTATCCATCCCATCCTCCATCCACCCACCCAAACCCATCCATCCATTCACCCACCCACCCAAACCCATTCATCCAGCCACCCACCCAAACTGATCCATCCATCCATCCACCCAAACCCATCCCATCCTTTCATCCATCCAAACTCATCCATCCATCCTCCCAAACTCATCCATCCATCCTCCCAAACTCATCCATCCATCCACCTAAACCCATCCATCCACCCAAACATCCAACAACACTCATCCATCCATCCACCCACTCAAAGCCATCCATCCAAACCTATCCCTTCATCAATCCAAACCCATCCATCCATCCATCTACTCAAACCCATCGACCCACCCAAACTCATCCATCCAACCACCCAAACCCATCCATCCACAAACTATATAGGTTCTCACCTGTCATCTTTGCATCCAGCTCTATGATAATGAAGAGAGAATTGTCACTGTTTTAAAGACATCAGAGCTGGGATGGAAGTGTCAAGACATCCTGTTAATTAAGAGAACAATATTGTGTCACTGCACTTGAGTCATTTGTCAGCCTCAAATTCTGCCTCCTCAACGATTAGAAATGAAAGTCATACACTCCACTTTTTCATTGAATTATCAAAAAGAGAAGTTTGACAGCAGTTTGGAACTTTTTAGGCAGTTTCTTTTTCTGTCAGCTGTTGGTGGATCTGAGAGCACATTACTAAATATAATACGGTAAGATAGAGACAGACAGAGAAAGACTAGCCTTTAACTTCTGATGCCCTTGTCTTAGTTGAGACATCTTCACTTAAAGACATCCTCCAGTGATTTTTTTAACTTTTACTGTTTTTAAAGCAATATCCCAAGTATAAATAAAATGGCGCCGGAGGAAATGGCAGCAGTTTTACGGGCGGCAAACTAATTGTGCTATTATGTGGGGGTTTTTGCAACTTGTTTTGTACATAATGTTTCTGCAACCGTATTTTACGACAAAAAAAGTGCTTCTGGATATCAGGACAGCGATCACTCACCTCTGGTTAGACAAAGATTTTTTCTACAAGGAGGGCGCACAAGACATTCACCAAACACCCCCGTTATTTGCAAGAGGAAGCGACGCTGGTACAGAGGACAAAGAACCTGATACCTGGTCAGGACCCAGATAAGGCGAGTGGGAAAGCTGCCGTCACCGTTAATACTACTCGCCAACGTACAATCATTGGACAATAAATTAGACAAAGTACAATCACGAATATCCTACCAACGGGTCTACAAAAACTGTCATATCCTATGTTTCACGGAATCGTGGCTGAATGACGACATGGATATTCAGCTAGCAGGATATACTCTAAACTGGCAAGATAGACGTAAGACGGGGGGGGGGGGGGGTCTGTGCATATTTGTTAACAACAGCTGGTGCTGTCTAAGGAAGTCTAAGGAAGTCTCTAGATTTTGCTCGCCTGAAGTGGAGTATATTGTGATAAATTGCAAGCCACACTACTTGCCTAGAGAGTTTTAAGCTATAGTTTATGTGGCTGTTTTTTTACCACCACAGACAGATGCAGGAACTAAGATCGCACTCAGTCAGTTGTATAAGGAAATAAGCAAACAGGAAACCGCTCACCCAGATGCGGCGCTCCAGAGACTTTAATGCAGGGAAACTTAAATCAGTTCTACCAAATCTCTATCAACATATTAAATGTGCAACCAGAGGGGAAAAAATCTAGATCACCTGTACTCCACACACAGAGACGCATACAAAGCTCTCCCTCGCCCTCCATTTGGTAAATCTGACCTCAACTCTATCCCCCTAATTACTGCTTACAAGCAAAAATTAAAGCAGGGAAGCACCAGTGACTCGGTCTATAAACAAGTGGTCAGATGAAGCAGATGCTAAACTACATGACTGTTTTGCTATTGTAACAGGTATGGTTATGCCTCTAAAGAAATGTGTATTTAATGTTCAAAAATTCTTATTGGTTGGTTCAACTCTGATGACAATAAGGTGGGTTGTGATTGGCCCCGATTGCAGAGAGGGGGAGATCGCGGTCTTCCCAGTATGAAAATGTGATGCAATGGGTAGGTCACGTTCTGAATACTGTTTTCTATTTTACAATGTGTGCAAGTTTGCTGTACGTTACTGATTTATACATGTGTGGGTATATGGTACATTTTAGGGATTGAGGTGCCTTCTGGGATGTGCTTTGGCATATGATTGCTGTAAATAAGTGTGTTAGCTAGCATACACCGATGTATGAGAGCATCAGCTGTTCCGGGCAACTTTGTGATCATGTGATCATGCTCTCTGTAGCCGACGTGAGTAAGACCTTTAAACAGGTCAACATACACAAGGCTGCGGGGCCAGATACTTATTTTCCACCATAATTTGCAAATAAATTCATAAAGAATCCTACAATGTGATTTTCTGGATTTTTTCTCATTTTGTCTGTCATAGTTGAAGTGTACCTATGATGAAAATTACAGGCCTCTCTCATCTTTCTAAGTGGGAGAACTTGCACAATTGGTGGCTGACTAAATACTTTTTTGCCCCACTGTACACATGGTTAGCAGATGTTAATGCGAGTGTTGCGAAATGCTTGTGCTTCTAGTTCCGACAATGCAGTAATAATCAACGAGTAATCTAACCTAACAATTTCACAACTACCTTATACACACACATTGTAAAGGGATGAAGAATATGTACATAAAAATATATGAATGATTGATGGTACAGAATGGCATAGGCAAGATGCAGTAGATGGTGTCGAGTACATGATGCTCTCATGCATAAAGATGACAAGATGCTGTAGATGATATAGAGTACAGTATATACATATGAGATGAGTAATGTAGGGTATGTAAACATTATATTAAGTGGCATTGTTTAAAGTGGCTACTGATACATTTACATCAATTTTTCCATTATTAAAGTGGCTGGAGTTGAGTCAGTATGTTGGTAGCAGCCACTCAATGTTAGTGGTGACTGTTTAAAACCTGTTGAGACTAGGGGGCAGTATTTTGATGTTTGAATGAAAAACGTACCCAAACAGGCCCAGAAGCTAGAATATGCATATAATTGTCAGATTAGGATAGAAAACACTCTAAAGTTTCCAAAACTGTCAAAATATTGTCTGTGAGTATAACAGAACTGATATTGCAGGCGAAAACCTGAGGAAAATCCAACCAGGAAGTGCTGTTTTTCTGAAACCTCCCTGTTCCATTGCATGCCTTCCCTCCATTTAAAGGGATATCAACCATATTCCTTTCCCTATGGCTTCCACATGGTGTGAACAGTCTTTAGACATAGTTTCAGGCTTTCATTCTGAAAAATGAGTGAGAATGATCACATCGCGTCAGTGGATAGCTGTGTCCCCCCAGAGTTTTGCATGCGCGAGTGTTACGCCTCTGAAAAAGTGGAGAAATAATCACGAGAGTGATACGGTCTTGTTTTCTCAATAATAACTTTTAGTGCAATGAGAAAAGACCACGATTTCCCCGGGAACTTAAGTGGAGACCAGAGCAATCGATCTTAGGCTCATAGATTAAGAGCATTCGGTAGATCACAGATTAACATTTTTACCCTTCCATTAGGCACCACAAAATAAAGTATACAATATAACGGTTACACATTCCTCTCACAATTCGTACCTTTTGTACGCTTGACGGATTTTAACTTTAACACAATTATATGAATGTTATCAATCTCTATCAACTAATACTGAATGCATGATCTTTTTAACCTTAGATGTTTTAAGATCCTGACATACTATGAACTTACTAATACTTTTTAATGTATAACAGGCTATGAATATTTCCTTTAATCTGTCACACGAGCAGCTTGGAGCAGACCTTTTCTCTCTCTCTTCTATTGAAGAAGCTACAGTCCGGATGAAATATTATCAATTATTTATTGTAAAAACAACCCGAGGATTGATTGTAAAAAACGTTTGACATGTTTCTACGAACTTTACAGATACTATTTGGAATTTTCGTCTGCCCGTCGTGACCTGCACGAGCCTGTGGATTACTGAACAAAACGCGGCAACCAGAGGTTTTTGGGTGTAAAAATAATCTTTATGGAACAAAACGAACATTTGTTGTGTAACTGGGAGTCTCGTGAGTGCAAACATCCAAAGATCATCAAAGGTAAGCAATTCATTTGATTGCTTTTCTGACTTTCGTGACCAATCTACTTTGCTACTTTGCGGCCTTCCTGTGACATCGGGTGGTGTAGGTGTCCTGGAGGGCAGGTAGTTTGCCCCCCCGTGATGTGTTGTGCAGACCTCACTACCTTCTGGAGAGCATTACGGTTGTGGGCAGAGCAGGTGCCGTACCAGGCGGTGATACAGCCAGACAGGATGCTCTTGATTGTGCATCTGTAGAAGTTTGTGAGTGCTTTTGGCGACAAGCCAAATTTCTTCAGCCTCCTGAGGTTGAAGAGGCGCTGCTGCGCCTTCTTCACCACACTGTCTTTGTGGGTGGACCAATTCAGTTTGTCCATGATGTGTACGCCGAGGAACTTAAAACGTTCTACCCTGTCCACTACTGCCCCGTCGATGTGGATAGGGGGGTGCTCCCTCTGCTGTTTCCTGAAGTCCAGAATAATCTCCTTTGTTTTGTTGACGTTGAGTGTGAGGTTATTTTCCTGACACCACACTCCAACTGCCCTCACCTCCTCCCTGTAGGCCGTCTCGTCGTTGTTGGTAATCAAGCCTACAACTGTAGTGTCGTCTGCATACTTGATGATTGAGTTGGAGGCGTGCATGGCCATGCAGTCATGGGTGAACAGGGAGTACAGGAGAGGGCTCAGAACGCACCCTTGTGGGGCCCCAGTGTTAAGGATCAGCGATGTTGTTACCTACCCTCACCACCTGGAGGCAGCCCGTCAGGAAGTCCAGTACCCAGTTGCACAGGGCGGGGTTGAGACCTAGGTTCTCGAGCTTGATGACGAGTTTGGAGGGTCTTAAATGCTGAGCTGTAGTCGATGAACAGCATTCTCACATAGGTATTCCTCTTGTCCAGATGGGTTAGGGCAGTGTGCAGTGTGGTTGCGATTGCGTCGTCTGTTGACCTATTGGGGCGGTAAGCAAATTGGAGTGGGTCTAGGGTGTCAGGTAGGGTGGAGGTGATATGATCCTTGACTAGTCTCTCAAAGCACTTCATGATGACGGAAGTGAGTGCTACGGGGCGGGGTGGTGGTTCTTTAGCTCAGTTACCTTAGCTTTCTTGGGAACAGGAACAATGGTGGCCCTCTTGAAGCATGTTTGATTGAATATGTCCGTAAACACACCAGCCAGCTGGTCTGCGCATGCTCTGAGGACGCGGCTGGGGATGCCATCTGGGCCTTGCGAGGGTTAACACGCTTAACTGTTTTACTCACATCGGCTGCAGTGAAAGAGTCCCCAGGTTTTGGTAGCGGGCCGTGTCAGTGGCACTGTATTGTCCTCAAAGCGGGCAAAGAAGTTGTTTAATCTGTCTGGGAGCAAGACATCCTGCAGCGGGAGGTCTATATTTCCTGAGAGGCTTGATTACGCCGTGGTCTCTTGGAGGTTAGTGAACCGTTGAGGATCCAATGGCCATTATCCGGTAAACAAAAGTTTAAAAAATTGGTTTTGCTATAAGTATGTTTGGAGAGCTGCTTCGTAGCTGTGGAGAGTCCTTGAAAAAGAAAATTGAATGGTTGTTGTGAGTACCTAAGAATTTCTTAAGTTTTATATGGATTCTGTGCGTATATGTAATGAATTTCCTCCTCTTCTTCCGAAGAGGAGAGGCGAAACGGATCTGAGGACCAATATGCGTCGTGGTAAGTGTCCATGGTTCTTTTTAATACGTTAAGGTACACATGAACAACTGACTACAAAAACACAGGAAACACAGGAAATAAAGGTCAGAACGTGACAGTACCCCCCCCAAAGGTGCGGACTCCGGCCGCAAAACCTTGACCTATAGGGGAGGGTCTGGGTGGGCGTCTGTCCGCGGTGGCGGTTCTGGCGCGGGACGCGGACCCCACTTCAACATTGTCTTAGTCCGCCTTATTGTCCGCCTCCGTGGCTTTCTCACCATGGCCACCCCTCTCAATGACCCCACTGGACAGAGGGGCAGCTCGGGACAGAGGGGCAGGAGCTCGGAAAAGAGGGACAGGAGCTCGGGACAGAGGGGCAGGGGCTCGGGACAGAGGGGCAGGGGCTCTGGCGCCTCTGGGCTGAGGGGCTCTGGCGCCTCTGGGCTGAGGGGCTCCGGCAGCGGCGCCGGACAGGCGGGAGGCTCCGGCAGCGGCGCCGGACAGGCGGGAGACTCCGGCAGCAGCCCCGGACAGGCGGGAGACTCCGGCAGCGGCGCCGGACAGGCGGGAGACTCCGGCAGCGGCCCCGGACAGGCGGGAGACTCCGACAGCAGCACCGGACAGGCGGGAGACTCCGGCAGCAGCGCCGGACAGGCGGGAGACTCCGGCAGCAGCGCCGGACAGGCGGGAGACTCCGGCAACGCTGGAGAGGAGGAAGGCTCTGTAGGCCTGATGCGTGGTGCTGGCACTGGTGGTACTAGGCCGAGGACACGCACAGGAAGCCTGGTGCGGGGAGCTGCCACCGGAGGGCTGGTGTGTGGAGGTGGTGACGGATAGACCGGACCGTGAAGGCGTACTGGAGATCTTGAGAGCAGGGCTGGCACCAACCGCCCTGGCTGGATCTTCAGTCTAGCCCGGCAGATGTGAGGAGCTGAGATGTAGCGTACTGGGCTAAGCACGCGTACTGGGGACACCGTGCGTTCCACCGCATAGCACGGTGCCTGACCAGTACCACGCCCGCCACGGTTAGCACTGCTAGGCGCACTGTAGCGCTGAGCTGGCACAGGACATGCAAGGCTAGGGAGGTGCACAGGAGGCCTGGTGCGTGAGGCTGGCACCATCTTCACCAGCCGACTAGCACGCACCTCAGGACGAGTATGGAGAGCTGACTCAGGTGTCATCAAATCCTCGACACGCTCCGTCGGGCGAATTCCGTGTCTCATGCACCAACACAGCAACTCCCTCATATCTCTCTCCTCCAATCTCCCCATTAACTCCTTCACAGTCTCTGCTTCGCTCACCTCCAACACCAGCTCTGGTTCTGAGCTCCTCCTTGGCTCCTCACGATAAGCGGGGGGAGTTGGCTCAGGTCTGACTCCTGACTCTGCCACACTCCCCCTGTTCCCCCCCCAAGAAATATTTGGGGCTGACTCTCGGGCTTCCATCCGCGCCGCCGTGCTTGCTTCGCCAACCTCATTCTCCTGTAACCTTCCGTGCACTGCTCCATCGAATCCCAGGCGGGCTCCGGCACTCTCCCTGGGTCGACCGCCCACCTGTCTATTTCCTCCCAAGTTGTGTAGTCCAGATTCTGCTCCAATGTCCCGAAATCCTGACCTCGCTGTTGCTGTTCCTTCTCCTGCTGCTGCTTTTGCTGCAGCTGCTGTTTACCACGCCGCTTGGTCCTGTTTGGGTGGGTGATTCTGTAATGAATTTCCTCCTCTTCTTCCAAAGAGGAGAGGCGAAACGGATCTGAGGACCAATATGCGTCGTGGTAAGTGTCCATGGTTCTTTTTAATACGTTAAGGTACACATGAACAACTGACTACAAAAAACAAGAAATGTGAAAACTCAAAACAGTCCTATCTGGTGCAAACACAGAGACAGGAACAATCACCCACAAACACACAGTGAAACCCAGGCTACCTAAGTATGATTCTCAATCAGAGACAACTAATGACACCTGCCTCTGATTGAGAACCATACTAGGCCGAAACATAGAAATACTCAAATCATAGAAAAACAAACATAGACTGCCCACCCAACTCACGCCCTGACCATACTAACTAATTACAAAACACAGGAAATAAAGGTCAGAACGTGACAGTATATGAAAATATGATAACTTGTATGTGTGTATAATCGATTATTAGAGATTTGATAAAGTAATGCTGGGAATATAATTAGATACAATTTAAACCACGTAGGTTTTGAGTTGGTATCTAATGGATAATTTGGTAAAGATGAGGTTTAAGCTGTCTACAAAGTCTGGGAAATTGTGCTCTAGAAACTGATTGGAGTGTGTCCACTTTTACACCCTAACGATGTAACTATAAAACACGTATTGGATTTTCTCCGTCTGGGTACTACATTTGAAATAAAACTGTGCTTAAGGCCTGTAAATGTGTTTTATTTTTTTCTTCCCAGTATGGGAGGAGTTGCTGGATTTATTGAATAAACATTTTCCATAAAGTTAGAGTGAATTAAGAAGGAATCTCGACGTAATTTGTCATACAAAGCCTCCATACAAAGGGTATCCATCAAACTATTTATCATTGTGTGATTAATGTGATGTAGTGAAGTAATTGAAATACGTTGCATGAGAAAACACAATCTAGTTTTATTAAAAAGCGCAAATTCTGTTTCCTAGTCAATGAATGTCGATTTAACGCTTTGACTGCTAATCTATTCATTTGGCATGTGAGAATCATTGCCGGAGAAACGCTTGGAACTTTAATTAGGGCCATTATCTTGGAATTTTGTCATTATTATGTGCTTGATTTTACGACTACAGACATTTCTAAATTGGGTTATTTGCGGGGTTTCTTCGTCATTTCAATAGCATTGGGTATATGGTATTGACTAATATCTGGGTTTCTGATTGTAATTCAACTATTGGTATGTTTTGCCTGGAAAGATACGACCGCCAGTGTTTGTAAACTTCTTATGGCTGCAGGGGCAGTATTGAGTAGCTTGGATGAAAGGTGCCCAGAGTAAACGGCCTGCTCCTCAGTCTGTTGCTAATATATGCATATTAGTATTGGATAGAAAACACTCTGAAGTTTCTAAAACTGTTTGAATGATGTCTGTGAGTATAACATAACTCATATGGCAGGCAAAAACCTGAGAAGAAATCCAAACAGGAAGTGAGAAATCTGAGGTTGGTATATTTTCAACCCAGGCCCTATTGAATTTACATTGGGATATGAATGAAGTTGCACTTCCTAGGGCTTCCACTAGATGTCAACCGTGTTTAGAAACTTGAATGAGGCTGCTGTGTTGTGGGACTGAATAAGAGCTGAATGAGTCACGTTACTGGCAGAGAGACATTTCCTGGTCACGCGCATTCCACATGATATCGACTTGTGTTTCGTTGCTTCTGTAGACACAAAGATATTCTCCGGTTGGAACTTTATTGAAGATTTATGATAAAAACATCCTAATGATTGATTCTATACTTAGTTTGAAATGTTTCTTCGACCTGTAATATAACTTTTTTGTATATAAAGTTTTTGTCCAAACGCACGGGCGTTTGGATATGTGTTCCTAACGCTAACAAAAGCAGCTACTTGGACATAAATAATGGACATTTTCGAACAAATCAAGCATTTATTGTGGAACTACGATTCCTGGGAGTGCATTCAGATTATCATGTCATTTCTGGTTTCTGTTGACTCCAACATGGCGGATAATTTGATTAATTTTCTGAGCGCCGTCTCAGATTATTGCATGGTTTGCTTTTTCCGTAAAGTTTTTTTGAAATCTGACACAGCGGTTGCATTAAGGAGAGGTATATCTATAATTCCATGTGTATAACTTGTATTATCATCTACATTTATGATGAGTATTTCTGTTGAATCGATGTGGCTATGCAAAATCCCTGGATGTTTTTGGAACTAGTGAACGTAACGCTCCAATGTAAACTTTTTTTATATAAATATGAACTTTATCAAACAAAACATACATGTATTGTGAAACATGAAGTCCTATGAGTGTCATCTGATGAAGATCATCAAAGGTTAGTGACTCATTTTATGTCTTTGTGCTTTTTGTGACTCCTCTCTTTGGCTGGAAAAATGGCTGTGTTTTTCTGTGGCTTGGTGGTGGTCTAACATAATCATTTGTGGTGCTTTCGCTGTAAAGCCTATTTGAAATCGGACACTTGGGTGGGATTAACAACAAGATTACCTTTAAAACGGTATAAGATACATGTATGTTTGAGGAATTTTAATTATGAGATTTCTGTTGTTTTGAATTTGGAGCCCTGCACTTTCACTGGCTGTTGTCATATCATCCCGTTAACGGGATTGCAGCCCTAAGAAATGTTAAGATATAAACTGAACGTTTTAGTAGCTTGCTTAGTTCAAATTCAAACATAAATAGCGAGCCGATTTCGAGGTAATACGTTGTCTGTTGTCTAAATGGTCTGCTGGAATAACATATTGAGAATGGAGTCGTATTTAAATAACTGAATCAAAGAAGACACAGTTACCTAAATCGAATGATTCCTAATAATAGCGTATAGGTAATTGCGATAGAGTTGTGCCCACCGAAATATGTTTTTTATTCTTAAGGATTTACTGATCTATTTTATACATTTGGCGCTTTACAAGTTATTTTTAAACTCTTGGACATTTCATAAGTGTAAAGCCGAAAGAGAAGAGAAAGTTGTAAAGTTTGTTTTTAATCTTACGATAGAGGTAAGGCAGAACGTTGTTTGAATATGGGTTATATTTTTGCCTACTGGTAAGAATATGTGAGTTCGTTGTGCTCGCTGGGCTATATTTGGCTGTAAGGGATTCAGGTCTGAATAGTTTAATCGTAAACGTTTTGTGATAGTTTCTGATTATTGTTTCTTGGTTTTATTGTTTAGGTAACACCAGTGCATTTGAGCAGGAAGTTAATGTATTCTAACATTATAATCTGTTTCCATTACGTGGAACAACGTCCGGTCATTAAAGTGGATTGCAGTTTGAGTTTGATTTTATTTTTTATTTTTGCAGGGACAGTGCACATTAATCACAGTTGTGTGTTTCTAATGGCAGGGTATTGCAGACATGGGAAGCTCTCACAGAGGAAGCAGATTTACTAAAGGTGCTGAACAGTATTGACCTTTGTGGCACCCCAACATTGTAGCTTAGAGTGTAAAAAGTTAGTTTTGACTATTACACTGATGAAACAGCACTAACCTTTTTAAAGGTTTTAGATTTGATAAACAACAGGTTTGTTTTTACTAACTTTATGCAACAGGTTGAAATGATTCGATTGCTGGAAAGGGGTTTGTTTATTGTTTACTTTAGGTGTAATTTTCACTTATTTAAACACTGTATTATCTGATGTGTTTTGAGTAGGATTCTTTCTTCCGGGACTGATGGAAGTCACCTACAGTATGTAAGGGAGACGTAGGGGAACACGTCTCAAACAACTTTTTATTAAATGCCTGGGATTAAATATCACTAATTCCTTACGCTGAGAAATGTACTACATTTGCGACAGAAGAAATGTTACATTTAGAGGGGTAACAGGAACAATCTAAGAAAAAACGGCTATCACATATTTGTTGGACATTGGTCTAGTAACAATACCAGGATAATTGTATCTAAGGGTAGCGAATGCTATATTAAGCTTACATAAACATTGAGGTAGATTTAAAACCCTTGATTAATGATTAATGATTTGAGGCAGTACAGTGGATTTATCATTATTATCAGGTTTTGTTTGTAGTTGAAACTTTTGGGTTGCTGAATCGGTGTAGTATAATGAATGCTAACGAAGTGTTTTGTGTTTTTTTCTAGGAAAATGGGGGTTTCGTTGTCTCTCTTTGAAATGTTTCCTGGGGCTATAATCTTGGGGAGAGTGAGTGAGATTGAGGCCGTAACCTACCAAAGAAATAAGGCCTGGCAAGTTTTGGTTTGTTTTTACCTTAAGGTTTGCAAATACCCACACACAACACATTTGTTATGACTATTTGTTGGTGTTTTTAAAATACTATGTTTGATTTGTGTGTTCTATTTCTTTTGAGCTAAACTCAACAGTTTTCCTGTTGTCAAGGGGCACGCACACACATGGAATTTGTTTCATTTTTTATTTTCTGAGTTTTAATTAAACATGTAAATTCTTTTGATAAAGGAATGTACTGGAAACCTGGGATACAACACGTATGAACTGTTTGGCTGTTCATTCATTTGTCTAATGTAGTAAGAAACACTTCTCTGAAGGGTTTGTATGACCTCTGACCTCTGGTTTGATCACCCTCATTGGAAAGCCATTTGGATAATGAATGTAAGGTAATTTTATAATATGGATTTCAAGGTCATTTGTAATATTTATAATTATGATGACGTTTATAGTTCTTAGCCATCTTTGTGATTTGGATAAATGTGGAGATGAGGGCGTTTGTCATGTTATGTCTTGTCCCTGTGCTTTCTCTTTTCTTCGTTTCCCCCTGCTGGTCGTATTAGGTTACTATCTTTCTCTCTCTCTTTCGTTCCGTTCCTGCTCCCAGCTGTTCCCCATTCTCCTAACGACCTCGTTTACTCTCTCTCACCTGTCTCCTCTTTTGCCCTCTGATTATGTCTCTATTTCTCTCTCTGTTTCTGCTTCTGTCCTTGTCGGATTCTTGTTTGCTTTGCCCTTGTCCCGTCCTGTCGTTATCTGCCTCTTCATTAGATGCTGCGTGTGAGCAGGTGTCTCTGTCCTCTACGGCCCGCACTTACCCAGAGGGACCTGCAGTCTGTTGCCGCTAGCCCTGCAATTCTCCTCTACTACTAGTAGGAGGACTCCCCTGCAAAGATAGAGGATTTATGTTTTCCCTGTTTGGACATTAAAAGACTGTTTCTGTTGAATCGCTGTTGGGTCCTCACTCACCTGCATAACAGCGTTGCCTTTGACTAAGGGTAGGCTGCCTTAAGTCTATATTTCCTATGACCATATGGGTACAATACATTTTCTTTATGGAGTTCTTAAGAGTAGTATTTTTAATTTAATTTTGTAATTTGAAATTTTTTATTTTTTTGACCAGTAGTGTTTGTTTTTCTTTACAAATTACTTTCATGGAGAGTTATGTCTTAAAAACGGGGAGGATTCAGTCCTATGAAGTTTTGGATTGAAGTTTACACACCTTGAGGAGTGTATGGAGTGATATGTGAAGGAGTGTATTGTTGTGGTGTTTGTTCTGTTCTATTCCCGATGGGTTATAGGTCTAACTTCCTGATCCTGTGGTTCTGCGATGAAGTTGACAGTGTGATGGGGAGTATAAGCCAATTGGAAAGAATAGTTTCAATAGAATGTGTTGTTATTCTCTTTGACATATGTTTCGACATTTGTATTAAGAATAATTGGTAAAAGTAATAATTTATCATATAGTTAATGAACTGAACTAAACTGTTGTTCTGATCTGTCCTCTCGAGGTTATCATGAAAAGTGACATCAGACTGTATCTAAATGCATGAAAGAGATAATTGGACAGAACAGTGTGTGTACCTCAAACCCCCCTCTAACTGGCTGAAGAAGAGTGACAAAGGCAATCAATATGGCCCTGTCCGCACCACTTCTACTGAGAGAAATGAGCCGAGCCAGCAACCGGTGTACAGCATCCGATCTAAGCTATCAACTGCTTTTCTCTCATGTTTTTCTCAGGACTGTGAGAGGAGTCCACGTGGAGTGAGCATGGGGAGAATCTGTTCTAAACTTCTCTTATGTTTCTGATATACTGGTTGACGAATGGACAAGACATAATGGGTGGTAAAAGTGATGGCGGCTCAGCTGAGACATTGACATTGGGAGTATTCATGGCCATCCACTTTGAACTGTAAAGCTATCTGAAGAAGACGATCAGGTTAATAAGATAACACCACATAAAATTATAGTAATTTAGATTAAGAATGCATTATGATACTGATCGGTATTATAATCGTGATAAAAAAAAGTTAATAGTAGAATTATGGGATAATTATACTGGATGTTAATATAAATGTACATTCCGCCAAGTTGATGTGTGTTAAATTGAGTTTTTTTACTTTGAGTGATAGGACCAATATGAATCACTTAACATCCCTGTGACCTACATTACACCATGTCTAGGTCCTGTCCACTGTGTCACTTATATGCTCAAATTGCATGTGCATCAAGTACTGTCATATTGCAGAAGACACTGGGGTGTTTGGTCAGTGTTGCAAACTCTTTGTACAGGGAAGGAAAAGGTCCAGGCAGTTAGAAAAGCTATCATAAATTTGCATCCTGTAGTACAAACTCAAAAAAGTTCTGGGACACTGTAAAGTCCATGGAGAATAAGAGCACCTCCTCCCAGCTGCCCACTGTACTGAGGCTAGGAAACACTGTCACTACCGATAAATCCACTACAATTGAGAATTTCAATAAGCATTTCTCTATGGCTGGACATGCTTTCCACCTGGCTACCCCCACCCCGGTCAACTGCCTGGCACCCTCCATAGCAACCCGCCCAAGCCCCAACCATTTCTCCTTCACCCAAATCCAGATAGCTGATGTTCTGAAAGAGCTGCAAAATCTGGACCCCTACAAATCAGCCGGGCTAGACAATCTGGACCCTCTCTTTCTAAAATTATCTGCCGAAATTGTTGCAACCCCTATTACTAGCCTGTTCAACCTCTCTTTCGTATCGTCTGAGATTCCCAAAGATTGGAAAGATGCCGCGGTCATCCCCCTCTTCAAAGGGGGAGACACTCTAGACCCAAACTGCTACAGACCTATATCTATCCTACCATACCTTTCTAAGGTCTTCGAAAGCCAAGTTAACAAACAGATTACCAACCATTTTGAATCCCACCGTACCTTCTCCGCTATGCAATCTGGTTTCAGAGCTGGTCATGGGTGCACCTCAGCCACGCTCAAGGTCCTAAACGATATCATAACTGCCATCGATAAGAGACATTACTGTGCAGCCGTATTCATCGACCTGGCCAAGGCTTTCGCCTCTGTCAATCACCACATTGTTATTGGTTTCTCAGTCTCTGTCAGTCTCTCTGGGGGACTGGTTCAATGACTGGAACACCACTCATACAGAGAAGAACCAACTTTTATATCATGTTTATTTGCTCTAACGTTTAATGTGATAATCACTCATAATGAAACTGTACGTTGACTACAGTAGCTGAGAACAAGCATCTGTGTGCTAGTTGAAGAGGAATATGGAGCAGCTGGCAGAGAGTACCATGTGTGAAATGGGTGTCTCACACACACACCTTCTCATGTTTATCCACACACACACACACACACACACACACACACACACACACAGAGAGAGAGAGAGAAACACAGAGAGACCCAGAGAGACATCTACTCATGTTCAGCCACACATCTTACTCATGTTTTTCTGACAGCCTGTTCTGCTGGGAGCATGTCACACACACGCACACACACATCTGGCACTCTGCTACGGTGATTTACATTTTAAAATCTGTTCCTAAGTATTCCCACTCATAATAGATGTGATCGTATACAAATTTAAGCAAGGTTTAAAATGACTATGTTTTAGTCAAAAATGATATCTGTTTGGGTCAATTTGCAGTCCACAAATGATTTGTAATTATGTTCTGGCCCCCTGACCATCCGCTCAAGAAAAAAATGTCCCACAGCTGAATCTATTTGATGATCCTGCCCTAGAGGCCGGAGTGTGTTTGATCTGTCATCAGGCTGTCCAGGGCTGATGACATGCTTGAGGCCACCCAAAGACCTTGGCTGTCACACTCTGACCTGAGACATCTCTGTTTTCTTTATATTTTGGTTAGGTCAGGGTGTGACGAGGGTGGATGTGATCGTTTTTGTATTTTCTAGGGTTTTTGTATGTCTAGGGGTTTTGTAGGTCTAGGTCATTTGTATGTCTATGGTGGCCTGATATGGTTCCCAATCAGAGGCAGCTGTTTATCATTGTCTCTGATTGGGGATCATATTTAGGTAGCCATTTTCCCTTTTGTCTTCATGGGTTCTTGTCTATGTGTAGTTGCCTGTCAGCACTCATTTGTATAGCTTCACATATCGTTTTGTTATTTTGGTTAGGTTGTTCAGTGTTCATTCTTAATATAATAAAGAATGTATGCATACCACGCTGCGCCTTGGTCTCATCATTACAACGATCATGACAGAAGGAACCACCACAAAAGGACCCAACAGTGTGCTAATGAGGAGCGGATATCCTGGGCCCGGGAAAAAGATGAGTGGAGGACATCCTGGACCTGGGAGGAGGTAATGGCAGGGGACAAGACCCTGCCATGGAAGCAGGTAGAGATAGCACAGGAGGAACGGCGACGATACAAGGGGACACGGTTAGCACGGAAGCCCGAGAGGCAGCCCCAAGAAAAAAAAATTGGGGGGCACACGAGGAGATTGAATGAGTCACGTTGGAGACCTGAGCCAACTCCTCGTGCTTACCGTGGGGAGCGTGTGACTGGTCCGACACCGTGTTACGCAGTGATGCGCACGGTGTCACCAGTTCACATTCTAACCCGCATTTGCCGGGCTAGAATGGGCTTCCATCCAGGACGGATGTGCCGGGCACCACGCATCAGACCTCCAGTGCGCCTCCACAGTCCATTACGTCCTGTGCCTCCTCCCCGCACTCGCCCTGAGGTGCGTGTCATCAGCCCGGTACTACCAGTACCGGTCCCACGCTTCAGGCCTCCAGTGCGCCTCCACAGTCCAGAGCTTCCGGCGACAGTTCCCAGTCCAGAGCTTCCGGCGACGTTTCACAGTCCGGAACCTCTAACGACGGGCCACAGTCCGGAACCTCCAACGACGGTCCATAGTCCGGAAACCTCCACCAACGGTCCCCGGTCCAGAACCTCCACCATAGGTCCCCAGTCCGGAACCTCCACCGACGGTCCCCAGTCTGGGGTCTCCAGCGACGGTCCCCAGTCCGGGGACTCCTGCGACGGTCCCCAGTCCGGAGTCTCCACCGACGGTCCCCAGTCCGGAGTCTCCTGCGACAGTCCCCAGTCCGGAGTCTCCTGCGACAGTCCCCAGTCCGGAGTCTCCTGCGACGGTCCCCAGTCCGGAGTCTCCAGCGACGGTCCCCAGTCCGGAGTCTCCTGCGACGGTCCCCAGTCCGGGGACTCCTGCGACGGTCCCCAGTCCGGGGTCTCCTGCGACGGTCCCCAGTCTGGGGTCTCCTGCGACGGTCCCCAGTCCGGAGTCTCCACCGACGGTCCCCAGTCCGGGGTCTCCTGCGACGGTCCCCAGTCCGGGGTCTCCTGCGACGGTCCCCAGTCCGGAGTCTCCTGCGACGGTCCCCAGTCCGGAGTCTCCTGCGACGGTCCCCAGTCCGGGGACTCCTGCGACGGTCCCCAGTCTGGGGTCTCCTGCGACGGTCCCCAGTCCGGGGCCTCCGGCGATGATCCACGGTCCGGTTCTACAAATGTGGAGGGATCAGCCGCCACTGAGGGTAGATGCCCACCCAGACCCTCCCCTATAGGTTCAGGTTTGCGACCGGGAGTCTGCACCTTTTTTGGGGGGGGTGGGTACTGTCACGCTCTGACCTGAGATATCTCTGTTTTCTTTATATTTGGGTTAGGTCAGGGTGTGACTAGGGTGGGTATGCTAGTTTTTGTATTGTCCAGGGTTTTTGTATGTCTAGGAGTTTTGTAGGTCTAGGTCATTTGTATGTCTATGGTGGCCTGAGATGGTTCCCAATAAGAGGCAGCTGTTTATCATTGTCTCTGATTGGGGATCATATTTAGGTAGCCATTTTCCCTTTTGTGTTCATGGGTTGTTGTCTATGTGTAGTTGCTTGTCAGCACTCATTTGTATAGCTTCACGTGTCATTTTGTTATTTTGGTTAGTTTGTTCAGTGTTCATTCTTAATATAATAAAGAATGTATGCATACCACGCTGCGCCTTGGTCTCCTTCGTACGACTAACGTGACCTTGGCACCTTGGGAAAGAACATGGTGGGTTCATATTTCTGTGTTTTTTTAGGTGTGTTTGTGAGTACCGGTATGTGTAAAATTAGTACGGCTTGCGTCATTGACAAATCTTATCATCGCCTAATTCTGAATTTCCAATTAGTTCCACAGTTTCTCTTGAAAATGTGTCCAAGTAAATTTTAGCACTGCTCAATTGCATTTTCCATCTTTTGCAGCCATAAGCAAGTGAAATGGCCACAGAAACAGACTATTCTTTCAGGCTGTTAGTTTAACATCTTCCTAAAGCTCCCTTCAAGCTACAATATGTACGTTTTGGGGCAACCCAACCATAATTCACATGGAAATGTTAGTTTTAGATCTGTCATTATCATTGAAAGTAAATCTAAGAAGTGATAGTTCTGTTCTATGTGCACTACTTTCAATGCTTCCCATTCCTGTTTTGTTATTTGTGTCTTTTAATTTCAGTTTTGTACAATAGCTTGAAAAATAGTTTTGGCTATGGAAAATATATTAGGTGAACTATTAGAATTTTAGCAACCAGGAAATGGCAGAGCATCTCTAAGGCCCTTGGGGAGCATGTAGGTGATGAGTGCTGCGTTGTTGTGTTGGAGTTAGGAACCTCTCTGTCAGTGGGAATCATCCCTCTCCCAGGGGGGCCCTATCTGATAATTATTTTGGTCAGGGGTCAGGCCCAGGAATTTGTCATGGATGTATTACACAATGGCCGCTACAGGACTGTGTGTGAGGTAGAGGTGGAATACTCCGGAATACACAGCGAAACTGTGGCCACCTGCTCCAAACCTGTAGTGTTGGACTAGAAGTCTTGTACAGGGATGAGAGAGATACAGATTATTTTTAAAGGATGACAAGAAAGCTTTTGCTTTGTCTCCCCCCTCTCTCTCCTTCCCCCTCTCCCTCCCTCCCCCTCTGTCTCTCTCTCGCCCCCCTCTCTCTCCTTCCCCCTCTCCCTCCCTCCCCCTCTGTCTCTCTCTCGCCCCCTCTCTCTCTCCTTCTCCCCTCTCCCTCCCTCCCCCTCTGTCTCTCTCTCGCCCCCTCTCTCTCTCTCCTTCCCCCTCTCCCTCCCTCCCCCTCTGTCTCTCTCCTTCCCCCTCTCCCTCCCCCCCTCTCTCTCGCCCCCCCCTCTCTCTCTCCCTTCCCCCTCTCCCTCCCTCCCCCTCTGTCTCTCTCTCGCCCCCTCTCTCTCTCTCTCTCCTTCCCCCTCTCCCTCCCTCTGTCTCTCTCTCACCCCCTCTCTCTCTCCTTCCCCCCTCTCCCTCCCTCCCCCTCTGTATCTCTCTGTTTCTCGTACTCTCTCACGTGTTTCTCACTCTGAGATGTTTTAACAGATGTGCAAGGTGGAGAGGGAGGATGAGGCTGTGCTTTCTCTACAAACCCTTTTATTCAATATACACACACAGCTGTTCTGGAGTAAATCTAGAGGATATGCCTTTGTTGTTATTGAAAGCCCACCACAGCAGGTTGGCGGCACCTTAATTGGGGAGGATGGGCTCGTGGTAATGACTGGAGCGGAATAGGTGGAAAGGTATCAAACACATGGTTTCCATGGTTTCCAGGTGTTTGATGCCATTCCATTTGCTCTGTTCCGGTCATTATTACGATCCTTCTCCTCTCAGCAGCCTCCACTGAAGGTCACCTCTCCATTTGATTTGTCACAGACATTTGTTTTGTTTCTTTCCAATTTTATCTGCAGTCCTGAAGTTATTCCTGACACTCTGAAAGAAACTAACATTTTCGTTTTTAACAACTAAGACAAGGCATTCTTCCCTGAGGACAGACCCTCAACTCCATACCCAAAACAGTTCTTTAACTGTGCTAAGGTTACCTTTCTGAGTTTGCATTAACACTGAAAACCATTCAGTCAAACACTTAGAGGTACAAGTACCTTCAGCCCTAGTGCACTATGACCCTAAGGTCAAACTTAACTGTCTTTAGGATCATATCTGCACCTTGGGGTTAGCTATGGCTATTAGGTAGCCGTGGCAACCTGAGACATGACCTGGGTGTGTGGGAAGGTCATAGGTGAGGGTCAAGCTAGTGTTACAAGTGGACATTTGAGGACAGCGGAGATTGACATGGGGATATCATGTGGTGGCTCAGGGCTGTGTGATCATCCCAAGGGGAGGAGAGAAAAGAAAGAGCATGAAAGAGAGAGAGAATAGAAGAGATGGGTGAAGGAGGACAGGAATAGGGTGCATTGAGGAAGAAGAAGGGAAAGGTGTAGCCAATTAAGAAAGTGAAGGAGAGACAGGAAGAGAGAGTAGGTTATTTGAAGAGGGATGAGGAGAGAAGGAGAGACAGGAAGAGAGAGGAGGTCATGTGAAGAGCGATGAGGAGAGAAGGAGAGACAGGAAGAGAGAGGAGGTCATGTGAAAAGGGATGAGGAGAAAGAGAAGGAGAGACAGGAAGAGAGAGGAGGTCATGTGAAGGGCAATGAGGAGAGAAGGAGAGACAGGAAGAGAGAGGAGGTCATGTGAAGAGGGATGAGGAGAAAGAGAAGGAGAGACAGGAAGAGAGAGGAGGTCATGTGAAGGGCAATGAGGAGAGAAGGAGAGACAGGAAGAGAGAGGAGGTCATGTGAAGAGGGATGAGAAGAAGGAGAGACAGGAAGAGAGAGGAGGTCATGTGAAGGGCAATGAGGAGAGAAGGAGAGAGGAAGAGAGAGGAGGTCATGTGAAGGGCAACGAGGAGAGAAGGAGAGACAGGAAGATAGAGGAGGTTATGTGAAGAGGGATGAGGAGAAAGAGAAGGAGAGACAGGAAGAGAGAGGAGGTCATATGAAGAGGAATGAGGAGAAAGAGAAGGAGAGACAGGAAGAGAGTGGAGAAAATGTGAAGAGGGATGAGAAGAAGGAGAGACAGGAAGAGAGAGGAGGTCATGTGAGGAGGGATGAGAAGAAGGAGAGACAGGAAGAGAGAGGAGGTCATGTGAAGGGCAACGAGGAGAGAAGGAGAGACAGGAAGAGAGAGGAGGTCATGTGAAGGGCAATGAGGAGAGAAGGAGAGACAGGAAGAGAGAGGAGGTCATGTGAAGAGGGATGAGGAGATAGAGAAACAGATAAAAGGAGGGAGGATTCAGTGATAAAGAGATACAGGAGAGAGAGATTGTGTAAGGGTGAGGTAGAGAGAGATAAAGGAGAGAGAGATTGTGTAAGGTTGAGGTAGAGAGAGATACAGGAGAGAGAGATTGCTTCTACACCTGCATTGCTTGCTGTTTGGGGTTTTAGGCTGGGTTTCTGTACAGCACTTTGAGATATCAGCTGATGTACGAAGGGCTATATAAATAAATTTGATTTGATTTGATTTGAGATTGTGTAAGGGTGAGGTAGAGAGAGATACAGGGTGAGGTAGAGAGAGATACTGGGTGAGGTAGAGAGAGATACAGAAGAGATTGTGTAAGGGTGAGGTAGAGAGAGATACAGGAGAGAGAGATTGTGTAAGGGTGAGGTAGAGAGAGATACTGGGTGAGGTAGAGAGAGATACAGAAGAGATTGTGTAAGGGTGAGGTAGAGAGAGATACAGGGTGAGGTAGAGAGAGATACAGGGTGAGGTAGAGAGAGATACAGAAGAGATTGTGTAAGGGTGAGGTAGAGAGAGATACAGGGTGAGGTAGAGAGAGATACTGGGTGAGGTAGAGAGAGATACAGAAGAGATTGTGTAAGGGTGAGGTAGAGAGAGATACAGGGTGAGGTAGAGAGAGATACAGGGTGAGGTAGAGAGAGATACAGAAGAGATTGTGTAAGGGTGAGGTAGAGAGAGATACAGGGTGAGGTAGAGAGAGATACTGGGTGAGGTAGAGAGAGATACAGAAGAGATTGTGTGAGGGTGCGGTAGAGAGAGAGGGAGTGAGGACAGGGGGGGACAGAGTTCCTTTGCTGTCTTTTTTGTCCTTAGTCTACTGTTGATACAGTCCCAACATGTTTTCCTGTCAGCAGTCAAGTTTTCAAGATATTGGACTCAAGATATGTATCTTGAAATTTGGTTGATGACATGCAAAACATTTTGGGACTGTATCAACAGTGGAGTAATGACAAAGAATACCAAAATACCGTTTTTGATTGGATTATTCCTTCAACGCTCATACAACACACTGACTCAAAATCAAATCAAATCAAATCCAATTTTATTTGTCACATACACATGGTTAGCAGATGTTAATGCGAGTGTAGCGAAATGCTTGTGCTTCTAGTTCCGACAATGCAGTAATAACCAACAAGTAATCTAACTAACAATTCCAAAACTACTGTCTTATACACAGTGTAAGGGGATAAAGAATATGTACATAAGGATATATGAATGAGTGATGGTACAGAGCAGCATAGGCAAGATACAGTAGATGGTATCGAGTACAGTATATACATATGAGATGAGTATGTAAACAAAGTGGCATAGTTAAAGTGGCTAGTGATACATGTATTACATAAGGATGCAGTAGATGATATAGAGTACAGTATATACCTATACATATGAGATGAATAATGTAGGGTAAGTAACATTATAGAAGGTAGCATTGTTTAAAGTGGCTAGTGATATATTTACATCATTTCCCATCAATTCCCATTATTAAAGTGGCTGGAGTTGAGTCAGTGTCAGTGTGTTGGCAGCAGCCACTCAATGTTAGTGGTGGCTGTTTAACAGTCTGATGGCCTTGAGATAGAAGCTGTTTTTCAGTCTCTCGGTCCCAGCTTTGATGCACCTGTACTGACCTCACCTTCTGGATGATAGCGGGGTGAACAGGCAGTGGCTCGGGTGGTTGATGTCCTTGATGATCTTTATGGCCTTCCTGTAACATCGGGTGGTGTAGGTGTCCTGGGGGGCAGGTAGTTTGCCCCCGGTGATGCGTTGTGCAGACCTCACTACCCTCTGGAGAGCCTTACGGTTGAGGGCGGAGCAGTTGCCGTACCAGGCGGTGATACAGCCCGCCAGGATGCTCTCGATTGTGCATCTGTAGAAGTTTGTGAGTGCTTTTGGTGACAAGCCAAATTTCTTCAGCCTCCAGAGGTTGAAGAGGCGCTGCTGCGCCTTCTTCACGATGCTGTCTGTGTGAGTGGACCAATTCAGTTTGTCTGTGATGTGTATGCAGTGGAACTTAAAACTTGCTACCCTCTCCACTACTGTTCCATCGATGTGGATAGGGGGGTGTTCCCTCTGCTGTTTCCTGAAGTCCACAATCATCTCCTCCCACCACTCCTCCCACCACTTTAATGGCTCCTCCAGCCACTTTAATAATGGGAATTGATGGGAAATGATGTAAATATATCACTAGCCACTTTAAACAATGCTACCTTATATAATGTTACTTACCCTACATTATTCATCTCATATGCATACGTATATACTGTACTCTATATCATCGACTGCATCCTTATGTAATACATGTATCACTAGCCACTTTAACTATGCCACTTTGTTTACATACTCATCTCATATGTATATACTGTACTCGATACCATCTACTGTATCTTGCCTATGCTGCTCTGTACCATCACTCATTCATATATCCTTATGTACATATTGTTTATCCCCTTACACTGTGTATAAGACAGTAGTTTTGGAATTGTTAGTTAGATTACTTGTTGGTTATTACTGCATTGTCGGAACTAGAAGCACAAGCATTTCGCTACACTTGCATTAACATCTGCTAACCATGTGTATGTGACAAATAAAATTTGATTTGATTTGATTTTGTGCAGTCAGAACTGGTATCCCCATTCAGACCCATGTAATGACTGCCCTCTGCTGGTGAATGGGAGTAATAGTCATTTAGTAATAACAGAACACATGGGTAATAAACCGGCTGTAGGGCCTTCTTAATACCAAACACTAGAAGGGAGCCAATTATAGCCTTTCGAACCATGTATGGTGAGATAGCTTGCCTGAGACCTAACATACATCTGCCAGCCCCTGACTAGAAGGTAACTTCTGGGGGGGGTTTTAACTCTTGAGTGTTGAAAGATTTGGAACTAGTTGGTCACATCACAGTTGAGTTTACTGTGTCATTATTCCCTTTGAGGAAATGTGTCTGGTGTCTTATCAAGCAGCTTTGGACAAACAACAGCACAGGGTATTTATTACATAATACAACAGACAACCGAGGGCATTATATACATGTACAGACACCAGGGGCAATAGTATATGGAGGGACATTAAAGATCACATACATACAGGATCTGAGTCTGCAGCCTGATAGTGCCAGCACATATTCAATGTCAGGCAAGGAATGTTAGGTTACAATATGTTACAAAGGGACAATCTTATACGTTATTCAAAGCAGGGTTGGAGTCAATTCCAATCAGTTCAGAAAGTGAACCAAATTTCGATTTAAAAAATGTCCTCATTGAAAAGCATTGGAATTGGAATTTTAGAGTGCTTCCTGAATTGAGTGGAATTGAAATGGAATTGACCCCAACCCTGATTCAAAGTAATGTGGGGACAAACTGTCAGATCAATCATAACAGTCCATTCCCTTCTGAGGTCTGGGATGTGGACCTGCTAAATCGAGACGAAGACCCCCTCTCTGGTCCCCGTGACTTCCTGACCAGGGCAACCAGGTTCCCCCTGAACTTCTCCCCCACGAAGGCATACAGCACTGGGTTAACAAAGCTGTGGACCAGGGCCAGGCTGTGGGTGACCTGGAGGGCCAGGTCCACCCTGTTCCTCACAGCACAGTCGAAGCGCACCAGCTTGGCCCTCATCAGGGTGTCGGCCATCACCGTCATGTGTAACGGCGTCCAGCACAGGAGGAAGGCGAACACCACGGCAATGATGACCCGCATGGCCCTGTGCTTCTGGAAGCCCCGCGTCTGCAGCAACCGGGCCACGGTGATGCTGTAGCATGCCACCATGATGACTAGTGGGAGCAGGAACCCTAGGATGTGGCGTAGGCCGCGAGTAGCGAGCCGCCAGTGGGTGGCGCTGCTGACGTCAAAGTGCTCAGCACACCTCGTCGGACCACCACTCTGGGGCGTGAAGGCGTCGTTGAAGAGGGCAGGCAGAGAGAGGGCGCCCCCCAGAGCCCAGATGAAGGTGCAGGCGTACCATCTGCAGGCCCTTCGGCGCCCCTTACGGGACTTGGCAGGGCGAACGATCACCAGGTAGCGGTCGACACTGATACACACCAGGAACAGGATGCTGGTGTAGAAGCTAGCCTCCATAACCAGGCTGAGGAACTTACACAGGAAGTCACCAAAGATCCAGCCGTGGAGCGTGGCAGCAGCCCAGAAGGGCAGGGTCAGAGCCAGCAGCCCGTCAGCTACAGTCAGGTGAAACAGATAGACGTCGGATGGGGTCAGGGACTGTTGACTGGAGCCAATCACGAGCCCCACAAGTAGGTTACCAGGAACAGCCAATAGGAAGATGGCGACGTGAAGGACACACAGGAATATGACGGCACCGGGAGAAAGGGGCTGAGCTGCACAGGACAATGTGTTAAAGTTCAGGTCAAAGGAGGTGATGTTGAAGTAATAGGAGTCATTGGCTGATTTATAGTCATAGTCTGGCTTATAATCATAGTCCAGGACCCCTGTTGGAGATGGGGAAAACAGTAGTCAGTGGGGATCTTTTTATGATATGATCACTTAGTCTTATAATGTTATTCTATCTAAAGCTTCTTATACAGTCAACAGATATTCTGTACCCCTCTTTCTATCCATCACATCTTCCATCCACCCACTCAAACCCCCATCCATCCATCCATCCATCCACCCACCCAAACCCATCCACCCATCCATCCACCCACTCAAACCCCTCCATCCACCCACCCACCCAAACCTATCCATCCACCCACCCAAACCCATCCACCCATCCATCCACCCACTCAAACCCATCCATCCACCCGCCCACCCAAACCTATCCATCCATCCACCCACCCAAACCCATCCACCAACCCAAACCCACCCACCCAAACCCACCCATCCATTCATCCACCAACCCACCAAAACCTATCCATCAACCCACTCAAGCCCATCCATCTATCCAAACCCATCCCTTCCTCCACCTAAACTCATCCACCCACCCAGACCATCAATCCATCCAAACCCAACCCTTTGTCCATTCATCCACCCAAGTCCATCCACCTAAACCCAAACCCATCCATCCATCCACCCAAACCCATCCATCCATCCACCCAAACTCATCCACCCACCCAAACCCATCCATCCATCCATCCAACCCCATCACTTCATCCATCCACCTACTCAAACCCATCCATCCATCCATATATCCACCAAAACCTATCCATCCACCCACTCAAACCCATCCATCCATCCAAACCCATCCATCCAGCCACCCAAACCCATCCATCCAGCCATCCACCCTAATCCTTCCATCCACCATCCCAAACCCACCCATCCATCCACCCACCCAAACCCACCCACCCATCCACCCACCCAAACCCACCCACCCATCCATCCACCCACCCAAACCCACCCATACATCCACCCATTCACCCAAACCCATTCACCCACTCAAGCCCATCCAAACCCATCCATCCATCCATCCATCCACCCAAACCCATCCCTTCATCCACCCAAACCCAACCATCCAAACCCATCACTTCACCCATTCATCTACCCAACCTCATCCACCCAAACCTATCCCTTCATCCATCCATCCATCCACCCACCCCATCCATCCATCCATATATCCACCCAAACCTATCCATCCACACACTCAAACCCATCCATCTATCCAAACCTATCCCTTCATCCATCCAAACCCATCCATGAACAACCCAAACCCATCCATCCACCCAAACCATCCCTTCATCCACCCAAACCCATCCATCATCCAAATCCATTCATTCATCCATCCACCCACCCAAAACCATCCATCGACCCACCCAAACCATCCATCCACCCAAACCCATCCATCCACCCATCCAAACATGTACCAAACCTATCCACCCACCCACCCATCCAAACCCATCCAGCCATCTACCAAACCCATCCATCCACCCAAACCCACCCATCCACTCAAACCCATCCATCCACTCAAACCCATCCATCCATCCACCCAAACCCATCCATCCATCCACCCAAACCCTTCCATCCAAACCCATCCCTTCATCCATCTATCCACCCAAACCCATCAATCCAAACCCATCCCTTCATCCATTCATCCACCCAATCCATCCATCCACCCAAACTCATCCATCCATCCAAACCCATCACTTCATCCACCCAAACCCATCCACCCATCCAGCCAAACTCATCCATCCATCCGCCTAAACTCATCCATCCAAACTCATCCATCCATCTGCCTAAACTCATCGATCAATCCAAAGAAACTCATCCATCCATCCAACCAAACCCATCCATCATCCCCCCCAAACTCATCCATCCATCCATCCACCCACCCAAACCCATCCACCCATCGATCCATTCACCCAAACCCATCCATCCACCCAAACCCATCCCTTCATCCACCCAAAGCCATTCCTTCATCCACCCAAACCCACCCATCCATCCACCCACCAAACCCATCCATCCAAACCCATCACTTCACCCATTCATCCACCCAACCTCATCCACCCAAACCCAACCATCCAAACCCATCACTTCACCCATTCATCTACCCAACCTCATCCACCCAAACCTATCCCTTCATCCATCCATCCATCCACCCACCCCATCCATCCATCCATATATCCACCCAAACCTATCCATCCACACACTCAAACCCATCCATCTATCCAAACCTATCCCTTCATCCAGCCAAACCCATCCATGAACAACCCAAACCCATCCATCCACCCAAACCATCCCTTCATCCACCCAAACCCATCCATCATCCAAATCCATTCATTCATCCATCCACCCACCCAAAACCATCCATCGACCCACCCAAACCATCCATCCACCCAAACCCATCCATCCACCCATCCAAACCCATCCAGCCATCTTCCAAACCTATCCACCCATCCACGCAAACCTATCCACCCACCCATCCAAACCCATCCAGCCATCTACCAAACCCATCCATCCACCCAAACCCACCCATCCACTCAAACCCATCCATCCACCCAAACCCATCCATCCATCCACCCAAACCCTTCCATCCAAACCCATCCCTTCATCCATCTATGCACCCAAACCCATCAATCCAAACCCATCCCTTCATCCATTCATCCACCCAATCCATCCATCCACCCAAACTCATCCATCCATCCAAACCCATCACTTCATCCACCCAAACCCATCCACCCATCCAGCCAAACCCATCCATCATCCAAATCCATCCATTCATCCATCCACCCACCCAAAACCATCCATCAACCCACCCAAACCATCCATCCACCCAAACCCATCCATCCACCCATCCAAACCCATCCAGCCATCTACCAAACCTATCCACCCATCCACGCAAACCTATCCACCCACCCATCCAAACCCATCCAGCCATCTACCAAACCCATCCATCCACCCAAACCCACCCATCCACTCAAACCCAGCCATCCACTCAAACCCATCCATCCATCCATCCACCCAAACCCATCCATCCATCCACCCAAACCCTTCCATCCAAACCCATCCCTTCATCCATCTATGCACCCAAACCCATCAATCTAAACCCATCCCTTCATCCATTCATCCACCCAATCCATCCATCCACCCAAACTCATCCATCCATCCAAACCCATCACTTCATCCACCCAAACCCATCCACCCATCCAGCCAAACTCATCCATCCATCCGCCTAAACTCATCCATCCAAACTCATCCATCCATCTGCCTAAACTCATCGATCAATCCAAAGAAACTCATCCATCCATCCAACCAAACCCATCCATCATCCCCCCAAACTCATCCATCCATCCATCCACCCACCCACCCAAACCCATCCACCCATCGATCCATTAACCCAAACCCATCCATCCACCCAAACCCATCCCTTCATCCACCCAAAGCCATTCCTTCATCCACCCAAACCCACCCATCCATCCAAACCCATCACTTCACCCATTCATCCACCCAACCTCATCCACCGAAACCCATCCATCCAAACCTATCCCTTCATCCATCCTTCCACCACACCCCATCCATCCATCCATATCTCCACTCAAACCCATCCATCTATCCAAACCCATCCCTTCATCCACCCAAACCCACCCATCCATTCATCCACCCACCCAAACCCATCCATCCAAACCTATCCCTTCATCCATCCTTCCACCCACCCCATACATCCATATCTCCACCCAAACCTATCCATCCACCCAAACCCATCCATCATCCAAATCCATCCCTTTATCCATTAATTCATCCATCCACCCATCCATCATCCAAACCCATCCATCCACCCACCCAAACCCATCCATCCATCTACCAAAACTATCCACCCAAAACCACCCATCCACGCAAACCTATCCACCCATCCATCCACTCAAACCATCCTTTCATCCATCCACGCAAACCTATCCATCCTCCCAAACCCATCCATCCAAACCCATCCTTTCATCCATCCACCCAAACCCATCCATCCAAACCCATCACTTCATCCATTCATCCACTCAAACCCATCCATCATCCACCCAAACTCATCCATCCATCATCCACCCATCCATCCACCAAACCCATCTACCCACCCACCCACTCAAACCCATTTATCCATCCACCCAAACCTATCCATCCACCCACTCAAACCCATCCATCCATCCCATCCGTCACCCACCCAAACCCATCCATCCATCCAATTCATCCCTTCATCCACCCACCCTTCCATCCATCCATCTGAATTTAATGAGTATTTACAAACTATATAAGTTCTCACCTGTCATCTTTGCATCCAGCTCTATGATAATGAAGAGGGAGTTGCCACTGTTTTAAAGACATCAGAGCTGGGATGGAAGTGTCGAGATATCCTGTTTAGTGACCAATATTGTGTCACTGAACCTGCTTCATTTGTCAGCCTCAAATTCTGCTTCCTCGATGATGAGGTCTAGGGTGAAGATTACCCTAGACACTAATCTTTGGTCAGTTTTGCCTACTCATTGTTATGGTTGGAATTAGGGAAGCTGATCCTAGATCTGCACCTAGGGGAAACCTCACCCCGGGGCCAATGACGGTGTCCTAATGAAAAGTGCACTACTGTTTTTTTTTGCAGAAGTCACTCCATGGGAGGATGAATTAATACAAAAGAGTGTGAACAGAATGGGAAATTCTTTCTTTTATTTAACCTTTATTTAACCAGGAAATGCCCATTGAGACCCAGAGTCTCTTTTTCAAGGGAGACCTGGCCAAGAAGGCAGTAACAATCAATACATAGACAGATCATTTAACTTCCACTGGATGATAAGATACGTTTTGCATTTAGAAACTCTACCTCTACAGATAAACATTTTATTTATTTATTATAATAAATAATAAGAAATGAAAGTCATACACCACTTTTTCATTGAATTGTTAAAAAGAGAAGTTTGACAGCAGTTTGGAACTTTTTAGGGCGTTTCTTTTTCTGTCAGCTGTTGGTGGATCTGAGAGCACATTACTAAATATAATACGGTAAGATAGAGACAGACAGAGAAAGAATAGCCTTTAACTTCTGATGCCTTGTCTTTGTTGAGACATCTTCACTTAAAGACATCCTCCAGTGATTTTTGAACTTTTACTGTTTTTAAAGCAATATCCCAAGTATTAATGAATTGAATTAATGGATTGAACTTCCGGCGCCGACTGAGATGGCCGCCTCGCTTCGCGTTCCTAGGAAACTATGCAGTTTTTTGTTTTTTTACGTGTTATTTCTTACATTAGTACCCCAGGTCATCTTAGGTTTCATTACATACAGTCGAGAAGAACTACTGAATATAAGATCAGCGCCAACTCACCATCAGTACGACCAAGAATATGTTTTCCGCGACGCGGATCCGGTGTTCTGCCTTACAAACAGGACAACGAAATGGATCGCATGCAGCGACCCAAGGAAACGACTCCGAAAAAGAGGGAAACGAGGCGGTGTTCTGTTCAGACTCCGAAAAAGGGCACATCGCGCACCACTCCCCAGCATTCTTCTTGCCAATGTCCAGTCTCTTGACAACAAGGTTGACGAAATCCGAGCAAGGGTAGCATTCCAGAGGGACATCAGAGACTGCAACGTTCTCTGCTTCACAGAAACATGGCTTACTGGGAAGACGCTATCCATACAGGAACTCAAATCCTTCTGTTCACCTGATTTAGAATTCCTCACAATCAAATGTAGACCGCATTATCTTCCAAGAGAATTCTCCTCGATTATAATCACAGCCGTATATATCCCCCCCCAAGCAGACACATCGATTGCTCTGAACGAACTTTATTTAACTCTTTGCAAACTGGAAACCATTTATCCGGAGGCTGCATTCATTGTAGCTGGGGATTTTAACAAAGCTAATCTGAAAACAAGACTCCCTAAATTTTACCAGCATATCGATTGCGCAACCAGGGGTGGTAAAACCTTGGATCATTGTTACTCTAACTTCCGCGACGCATATAAGGCCCTGCCCCGCCCCCCTTTCGGAAAAGCTGACCATGACTCCATTTTGCTGATCCCTGCCTACAGGCAGAAACTAAAACAAGAGGCTCCCACGCTGAGGTCTGTCCAACGCTGGTCAGACCAAGCTGACTCCACACTCCAAGACTGCTTCCATCACGTGGACTGGGACATGTTTCAGATTGGTCAGATGGAAATATTGACGAATACGCTGATTCGGTGTGCGAGTTCATTAGAACGTGCGTCGAAGATGTCGTTCCCATAGCAACGATAAAAACATTCCCAAACCAGAAACCGTGGATTGATGGCAGCATTCGCGTGAAACTGAAAGCGCGAACCACTGCTTTTAATCAGGGCAAGGTGTCTGGTAATATGTCCGAATATAAACAATGCAGCTATTCCCTCTGCAAGGCTATTAAACAAGCTAAGCGTCAGTACAGAGACAAAGTGGAATCTCAATTCAATGGCTCAGACACAAGAGGCATGTGGCAGGGTCTACAGTCAATCACGGACTACAAGAAGAAACCCAGCCCAGTCACGGACCAGGATGTCTTGCTCCCAGGCAGACTAAATAACTTTTTACCCGCTTTGAGGACAATACAGTGCCACTGACACGGCCTGCAACGAAAACATGCGGTCTCTCCTTCACTGCAGCCGAGGTGAGTAAGACATTTAAACGTGTTAACCCTCGCAAGGCTGCAGGCCCAGACGGCATCCCCAGCCGCGCCCTCAGAGCATGCGCAGACCAGCTGGCCGGTGTGTTTACGGACATATTCAATCAATCCCTATACCAGTCTGCTGTTCCCACATGCTTCAAGAGGGCCACCATTGTTCCTGTTCCCAAGAAAGCTAAGGTAACTGAGCTAAACGACTACCGCCCGTAGCACTCACTTCCGTCATCATGAAGTGCTTTGAGAGACTAGTCAAGGACCATATCACCTCCACCCTACCTGACACCCTAGACCCACTCCAATTTGCTTACCGCCCAAATAGGTCCACAGACGATGCAATCTCAACCACACTGCACACTGCCCTAACCCACCTGGACAAGAGGAATACCTATGTGAGAATGCTGTTCATCGACTACAGCTCGGCATTCAACACCATAGTACCCTCCAAGCTCGTCATCAAGCTCGAGACCCTGGGTCTCGACCCCGCCCTGTGCAACTGGGTTCTGGACTTCCTGACGGGCCGCCCCCAGGTGGTGAGGGTAGGCAACAACATCTCCTCCCCGCTGATCCTCAACACGGGGGGCCCCACAAGGGTGCGTTCTGAGCCCTCTCCTGTACTCCCTGTTCACCCACGACTGCGTGGCCATGCACGCCTCCAACTCAATCATCAAGTTTGCGGACGACACAACAGTGGTAGGCTTGATTACCAACAACGACGAGACGGCCTACAGGGAGGAGGTGAGGGCCCTCGGAGTGTGGTGTCAGGAAAATAACCTCACACTCAACGTCAACAAAACTAAGGAGATGATTGTGGACTTCAGGAAACAGCAGAGGGAACACCCCCCTATCCACATCGATGGATCAGTAGTGGAGAGGGTAGCAAGTTTTAAGTTCCTCGGCATACACATCACAGACAAACTGAATTGGTCCACTCACACTGACAGCGCCGTGAAGAAGGCGCAGCAGCGCCTCTTCAACCTCAGGAGGCTGAAGAAATTCGGCTTGTCACCAAAAGCACTCACAAACTTCTACAGATGCACAATCGAGAGCATCCTGGCGGGCTGTATCACCGCCTGGTACGGCAACTGCTCCGCCTCAACCGTAAGGCTCTCCAGAGGGTAGTGAGGTCTGCACAACGCATCACCGGGGGCAAACTACCTGCCCTCCAGGACACCTACACCACCCGATGTTACAGGAAGGCCATAAAGATCATCAAGGACATCAACCACCCGAACCACTGCCTGTTCACCCCGCTATCATCCAGAAGGCGAGGTCAGTACAGGTGCATCAAAGCTGGGACCGAGAGACTGAAAAACAGCTTCTATCTCAAGGCCATCAGACTGTTAAACAGCCACCACTAACATTGAGTGGCTGCTGCCAACACACTGTCATTGACACTGACCCAACTCCAGCCACTTTAATAATGGGAATTGATGGGAAATGATGTAAATATATCACTAGCCACTTTAAACAATGCTACCTTATATAATGTTACTTACCCTACATTATTCATCTCATATGCATATGTATATACTGTACTCTAGATCATCGACTGCATCCTTATGTCACTAGCCACTTTAACTATGCCACTTTGTTTACTTTGTCTACATACTCATCTCATATGTATATACTGTACTCGATACCATCTACTGTATGCTGCTCTGTACCATCACTCATTCATATATCCTTATGTACATATTCCTTATCCCCTTACACTGTGTATAAGACAGTAGTTTTGGAATTGTTAGTTAGATTACTTACATTTACATTTACATTTAAGTCATTTAGCAGACGCTCTTATCCAGAGCGACTTACAAATCGGTGCGTTCACCTTAAGACATCCAGTGGAACTGCCACTTTACAATAGTGCATCTAAATCTTTTAAGGGGGGGGGATGAGAAGGATTACTTTATCCTATCCTAGGTATTCCTGAAAGAGGTGGGGCTTCAGGTGTCTCCGGAAGGTGGTGATTGACTCCGCTGTCCTGGCGTCGTGAGGGAGTTTGTTCCACCATTGGGGGGCCAGAGCAGCGAACAGTTTTGACTGGGCTGCGCGGGAACTGTACTTCCTCAGTGGTAGGGAGGCGAGCAGGCCAGAGGTGGATGAACGCAGTGCCCTTGTTTGGGTGTAGGGCCTGATCAGAGCCTGGATTACTTGTTGGTTATCACTGCATTGTCGGAACTAGAAGCACAAGCATTTCGCTACACTCGCATTAACATCTGCTAACCATGTGTATGTGACAAATAAAATTTGATTTGATTTGATAAAATTAGATTTGATTTAATACAGTCAAATGCACACAGTAAATGGTACAATAGTGTTTTATAGGCACAACTGCAAACTTCAAGGAGTAGGGCATTCAAGGAGTTGGTCTGATGAGAATGTGTTATGCCATCCTCGTGAGGATGCCTGGACCATCTGAGGTGTGTCTTTTAAGTAAATCAGGTGTTAAATGAGATTAAAAGGAGACTGGATTACCACTTTAAGATGAGCACCAATGGGCCTAATAGTTACACGCACGTTAGTCCAGTACAACCCCGGCTATGATCCATAGCTAGTCGGCTTGGCCTAACATGTCACGCCCTGATCTGTTTCAGCTGTCCTTGTGCTTGTCTCCAACCCTTCCAGGTGTCGCCCATCTTCCCCACTTTTCCTCTGGATATTTATACCTGTGTTTTCTGTCTGTCTGTGCCAGTTCGTCTTGTTTGTTCAAGCGCCTGCGGTTTCCAGTTTCTCACCCTCCTGGTTTTGACCCTTGCCTGTCCTGTCGCCGAGCCCGCCTGCCTGACCAGACTGCCAGAGCCTGCCTGCTGACCTGTAGCTTTGCTCCTCTCTTGATTACTGATCTCTGCCTGTCCCTGAGCCTGCCTGATCAGTCTGCCTGTCCCTGTCCCTGACCCTGACCCTGACCCTGAGCCTGCCTGATCAGTCTGCCTGTCCCTGTCCCTGACCCTGACCCTGACCCTGAGCCTGCCTGATCAGTCTGCCTGTCCCTGACCCTGACCCTGACCCTGACCCTGAGCCTGCCTGATCAGTCTGCCTGTCCCTGACCCTGACCCTGACCCTGAGCCTGCCTGATCAGTCTGCCTGTCCCTGACCCTGACCCTGACCCTGACCCTGAGCCTGCCTGATCAGTCTGCCTGACCCTGACCCTGAGCCTGCCTGCTGACCTGTACCGTTGCCCCTCCCTGTATTACTGAACTCTGCCTGTCCCTGAGCCTGCCTGCTGTCCTGTACCTTTGCTCCTACTAATGATTATCGGCCCCTGCCTGCCTTGACCTGTCGTTCGCCTGCCCGTTGTTACATTAAACAAGGTTACTTCACACAGTCTGCACTTGGGTCTTACATGATATAGCCAAACAAAGTATTCACCGCAGAACATTTCAACTACTTCCTAAACAAGTATCTGGGGCTGTGAACTACCACCTGTACAGACAAAACTCCCCCCAGCCACAAAGTAGCAATACATGTGGGCATTCACACACACAGATGATCACAAATAAACAAAACCTTGAGTTTGTCAGTAAGTGATATCTATTCTTAAAGTATCAGAGAACAATGGTAATCTTGGGTAGAGCTGCCGTGGGATGAGAGGGTCTACATGTCTGTCATTAACTTCCCTGTGACCTACATTACACCATGTCTAGGTCATGTCCTCTAAGTGTCACTTACGTGATATGCTCAAATTGCATGTGCATCAATTACTGTCATTGCAGAAGACACTGGGTTCTTTGGTCAGTGTTGCAAACTCTTTGTACAGGGAAGGAAGTGAGGTAAGATGCCTTACAACATTATGCTCCTCAGGCCCGTCAAGTGTAAAGCTTCTTAGAATGTGGAAATATTTTGTTCTCAAGCGATGAAAGCACACAAAAAAGTAGACAAGAATATTTCAGATATCAATGGTCAACAAGCACATTTGCGACAACAATATATATTCAATGCATTGATAAAATACATGCCATGATCAGGTAACCACCAATAAGCAAAAATAAAACACCTGTTGTTTCAATGACATCACCTTAATCATTAAAATAATTGTCACATCTGCCCCTGCAACGCCCTCTACTGCTCATCCTGTGTCTCCTTGATCTGCCGCCACTCCCTCTGTACTCTCGCCATCTTTCTCTCTCTCTCCATGTGTGTGATTGTGTGGGTAGAGACAGGTGTGCTAGAGTCAGAGCAGATCCCCACCAGCTGCAATCTGTTCCATAATCAAGACCTCTACAAATACTCAGTCCTGCCACTTCCACACTGCCAGATCGTAATCTCTGCTCAGTCAGTCTACACTTCTAGCTGTTTGTTATGATTAGATCCTGTTGTGCCTGTTTTCCTTGCCTGATGCTGTTTTCCTCTCCACTACAGTTCCACCCGCTCTGACTCTGGTCCATGTCTCCAGTTCCACATCTTGTCATCCTGCTACTCTGTCCTGGATTCCCCTTCGGACTTGCTTACCCTGTCCCAACCCCTCTCGCTCCAGCCTCAGCCTCCGCAACTGGTTTCCTCCAACCCAACCGAGCTTCCCCTGGCCTGCACTCTATCTTCCCCCTGTGTTTAAATAAATACCTTGGTTACTTCATCCCAGTCCCCTTGTCTGAGTCTGCTCTTGGGTTCCACTCTGCGTAACTCTAATGCCCTGTCTGTCTCAGTGGCTCAAGGAATCCATTATCAAAGGACAATATAGCAGTAAAGAAGTTTTTTATTTTAATTTTTACTCCTTTTTCTCCCCAATTTCGTGGTATCCAATTGTTTAGTAGCTACTATCTTGTCTCATCGCTACAACTCCCGTACGGGCTCGGGAGAGACGAAGGTTGAAAGTCATGCGTCCTCCGATACACAACCCAACCAAGCGGCACAGCTTCTTAACACAGCGCCATCCAACCCGGAAGCCAGCAGCACCAATGTGTCGGAGGAAACACCGTGCACCTGGCAACCTTGGTTAGCACGCACTGCGCCCGGCCCGCCACAGGAGTCGCTGGTGCGTGATGAGACAAGGATTTCCCTACCGGCCAAACCCTCCCTAACCCGGACGACGCTAGGCCAATTGTGCGTCGCCCCACGGACCTCCCGGTTACCACAGAGCCTGGGCGCGAACCCAGAGTCTCTGGTGGCACAGCTGGCGCTGCAGTACAGCGCCCTTAACCACTGCGCCACTGAGAACAAAAATAAACTGACCCGTTTGACAGGTGGCTATCCCAAAATAGGTGATAGGTGGCTATCCCAAAATAAAAGCTGTTCACAAACAATATGCATGTCTGACAGACAGCTACTGTTTGAGAGGAATTCTCCACAGTCTCTGACTTGGATACTCTCATGCAAAAGTGGTCAGAAGCTTCTTGAAGTGTAACCTACCAGTCTAGGAGGTAATGGGTCCGTATGGGGTAATGGGTCTCTTTCTCCTGCAGTGCTAAAACACATAGGCCCATGGTGCAGTGGACTAAGGCACTGCATACCGGGGCTAGAGGCGTTACTACAGAACTGGGTTCATTCCTCTGCTGTGCCACAACCGGCCGGGAGCCCCATAGGACGGCGCACAACTGGGTGAGGGGAGGGTTTTGCCGGTGGGGTTGTACTTGGCTCATCGTGCCCTAGTGACTTCTTGTGGTGGGTCGGGTACCTGCAGGCTGACCCCGGTCCCCAGTTGAACAGTGTTTCCTCCGACACATTGGTGCAGCTGGCTTCCAGGTTAAGCTGGCGGGTGCTAAGGAGCGCGGTTCGGCGGGTCATGTTTCTGAGGACACATTTGCCTCTCCCGAGCACTTTGGGGAGTTGCAGCGATGAGACAAGATCGAAATTGGGGAGAATACAAATAAATAACACACAGGCCCTAATCCAAGGACTATGAATATATTATCTAATCCCTAACCAGGAGAATAAAGGGAACTGAATTGTAAACCCTGGCCGGCTCCCTTCTCTCCACTGGGATTCTCTGCCTCTGACCCTATTACAGGGGCTGAGTAACTGGCTTATTAGTGATCTACCATGCCATCCCTAGGAGGGGTGAGTCACTTGAGTGAGTTGAGTCACTGACCTGATCTTCCTGTCCGGGTTGGCACCCCCCTCGGGTTTGTGCCGTGGAGGAGATATTTGTGGGCTATTCTCAGCCTTGTCTCAGGGTAGTAAGTTGATGGTTTGCGGTTACCCCTCTAGTGGTGTAGGGGCTGTGCTTTGGAAAAGTGGGTGGGGTTATATCCTGCCTGGTCGGCACTGTCCGGGGGTGTCGTCGGACGAGGCCAATGTGTCTCCCGACCCCTCCTGTCTCAGCCTCCAGTATCTATGCTGCAATAGTTTATAGCAGATGTCACAAAGTGCCATACAGAAACCCAGCCTAAAACCCCAAACAGCAAGCAATGCAGATGTGGATTGAGTTATAGTGGATTGAGTTAGTCGTGAGTTGATTGAGGCGGGATTGCTGTTTTATATGCTTACTTAAAATGATAGCAAGTATATGACTTGACAGTAAGATATTTATGAGGGAATCAGCTGAACTATAAGGTTGTTCGGATGACTGTATTCTGAAACCAGTTTTCCAAATCTTGTGGGTCGGATTGTGGGTCGGCTGCAGTGATGTGCACATAGAAAGAGGACAACAAGGTGTCACAGCAGTATCTGGCAGGCACATATTTATAGTTATGATCTGATGGGAAGCATCATTTAATGGAACAGTTTGTTTCACCTTTATTTAACCAGGTAGGCTAGTTGAGAACAAGTTCTCATTTGCAACTGCGACCTGGCCAAGATAAAGCATAGCAGTGTGAACAGACAACACAGAGTTACACATGGAGTAAACAATTAACAAGTCAATAACACAGTAGAAAGAAAAAAAAGGGGGGAGTCTATATACAATGTGTGCAAAAGGCATGAGGTAGGCGAATAATTACAATTTTGCAGATTAACACTGGAGTGATAAATGATCAGATGGTCATGTACAGGTAGAGATATTGGTGTGCAAAAGAGCAGAAAAATAAATAAATAAAACAGTATGGGGATGAGGTAGGTGAAAATGGGTGGGCTATTTACCAATAGACTATGTACAGCTGCAGCGATCGGTTAGCTGCTCAGATAGCTGATGTTTGAAGTTGGTGAGGGAGATAAAAGTCTCAAACTTCAGCGATTTTTGCAATTCGTTCCAGTCACAGGCAGCAGAGGACTGGAACGAAAGGTGCTCACTTACAACTGCGACCTGGCCAAGATAAAGCAAAGAGGTGTGACACAAACAACACAGAGTTACACATGGAATAAACAAATGTGCAGTGAATAACACGATAGAAAACTATATGTACAGTGTGTGCAAATGTAATAAGATTAGGGAGGTAAGGCAATAAATAGGCAATAGTGGCAAAATAATTCCAATTTAGCAATTAAACACTGGAGTGATAGATGTGCAGAAGATGAATGTGCAAGTAGAGATACTGGGGTGCAAAGGAGAAAAAATATAAAAAATAACAATGTGGGGATGAGGTAGTTGGGTGGGCTATTTACAGATGTGTACAGGTGCAATGATTGGTAAGCTGCTCTGACAGGTGATGCTTAAAATTAGTGAGGGAGATATAAGACTACAGCTTCAGTGATGTTTGCAATTCGTTCCAGTCATTGGCAGCAGAGAACTGGAAGGAAAGGCGGCCAAAGAGGAGTTGGCTTTGGGGATGACCAGTGAAATATACCTGCTGGAGCGCGTGCTACGGGCGGGTGCTGCTATGGTGACCAGTGAGCTGAGATAAGGCGGGCTTTAGCTAGCAAAGACTTATAGAAGACCTGGAGCCAGTGGGTTTGGTGACGAATTTGAAGAGAGGGCCAGCCAACTAGAGCACACAGGTCACAGTGGTGGAGCTGGAGTGTGTAAAGCTGTCATCAAGGCAAAGGGTGGCTACTTTGAAGAATCTCAAATATAAAATATTTTGATTTGTTTAACAGTTTTTTGGTTACTACATGATTCCATATGTGTTATTTAATATTGTTGATATCTTCACTATTATTCTACAAAAAAATAGTAAATATAAAGAAAAATCATTGAATGAGTAGGTGTTTCCAAACGTTTGACTGATACTGTATATATACAGTATATTTAATATATGCATTACATATCCTACTACATTACAAACTTGTGGTTGGTCTATTACTAGGAATAAGAAGGAACCATGAACGATTTAAATGTGTTTTGTTATCTGACAAAAACACACAATGAAGGTGAGCAGTTATTTAATTAAGCAATAAGGCCCGAGGGGGTGTGGTATCTGGCTGTTCTTATGCACAATGCAACGTGGAGTTTCTGGTTACAGCCCTTAGCTGTGGTATATTGGCCATGTACCACAAACACCCGAGGTGCCTTATTGCTTTTATAAACTGGTTACCAATGTCATTAGAGCGTTAAAAATAAATGTTTTGTCATACTCGTATGTGATATACCACGGCTTTCAGCCAATCAGCATTCAGGGCTCGAACCACCCAGTTTATAATTAAAAAAATTGAAGCAATCAGTGTGTACATTTTATATCTAGACCAATATCAGCCACAATCTTACAGGCAGTGCTGTGAGCAACCTTGCTTTGGGGTCCGGAATGAAATAAGCGGAAGAGCCGACAGACGGAAGACTCGGCGGAAGCGGTCTGTCAGGGAAGAAACATTTGCAGAATTTGACACAAAGAAGCCTAAGGATATAAAACAAATTTATATTTCGATTTAAACGTATTCCACAGTCCGCTGCAATGATTCTGCTAGAAATCAACAACCGGATTATAGAAGAGACGCTGACGTTGAAATTTGACGGTGCATCCAATGGGTGAGAAATCATTGTTCCAGACTAGTTTGCTAGCTACCGAATAGCTAACAGTAGCCGTATCTTAATGTCAGGCCAGTATTATTTGCTCGACAACGAATGATTGATGGAAAATGTGCGGCTGGAGGAATTGACAGAACAGTGACGATAGATTTGACACGTACAGTAATATTCTGGTTTAACTGAATAAAGAGGCACGCGCCTCTGCCGGAATAATGGGGTGTGTCTGTCACTGGTTAGCTTTGGCTAGCTGGGCAGGTGAAGCCAATCTAATAACTGTCTAGCCCCAATAAGGGGGTAACGCTAAGCGAACTCTAGTTTACGTGTGCTTGTCGGCATCCTCTCATTTATTGTCCCAATGACCTTCCAATTTTTCAATTATGCTGGGGGCTTTCACATAAAATATGTCTAACCGTGTTATTAGCTAGCTAACTATACCTATCACTGGCTGCTATGCTAATCACCGCAGTAAAAGGGAACCTGGTTTTCTAGTTAATGGTATAGTAGCTAGCTAACTAGTTTGCTTTGAATTGAGAAAGAGAGCGTATCGTTATGGATTAACCTTGTATTAGCTAGAGTCGTTCAATTCAGGAAATGAATAGAGAATAATCAGACTAGATAGCTACTAGCAATATATTAGCCATCGCATTGTTGGCCTCTTCCGCATTCCAGCATCCCCAAGTTGGGTCATGTCAGTACAACTCTCTGGGGAGAGGAACTGCTGTTATAGACAACTTCTAAACCCCAAGGAGTGGTTTCTTGAAATACAATTGCAAGTTGCACGAAAACCAAAATGGTTTTACACAAATATGCCAACATGGTAACTGCTGCTGCAGAATATTATTATACTGGCAGCAAATTAAGTGTTGTCTATAGTTAACGACTACCCAACAAAACATGGCCGAATTTGTTATATTATCATGCATTCAGTTTCATACATATTTGACATATAATCCTCTATTTGTAGGACTAAACCAGAGGCAGTGGAGGTGACATTTGCAGGTGAGTTGAGGACTAGTGGTTAATATTTCCAGTAGCAGTAGCATGCAGTTTTAACAATATTATGCTATTTTCAGGAGTGAGTTTTCCAGGTGGGTGCTTGTTTGTAACTGATGGCTTTTCTCTGAACTGTAGATTTTGATGGTGTCCTCTACCACATCTCCAACCCCGATGGGGACAAGACCAAGCTGATGGTCAGCATCTCCCTTAAGTTCTACAAGGAGCTGCAGGAGCACGGAGCTGATGAGGTGACACACACACACACACCAGCATCTGTACCTCCCTTGCCCTTCATTCAATCTACAGATATGTCCTTTGTAGCTCAGTTAGAGCATGGCGCTTGCAACGCCAGGGTTGTGGGTTCCATTCCCATGGGGGACCAGTATATGTGACCGACCGGCTCGATTCGGTCTGATGTAGCAGAATTTTTTTTTTTTTTTTACATTGGATAAAGGTAGAGACTCCGCACTAGAAAATGGTATATCATACACTACAGCTGAGGAACATTGGGAAAGTAATTCTGTTTTGAAAGTTGATAAACATGTAACCTCACTTTTGAGAAAATGGCCCTTGAATTTTTTGGTACCTACTGGAGAGCTTTGTCTACACCCATTCAGCATCGTTCACACCCTTTTAAGCTTTAGCCCCACCCATCTCTTTAATGATTCACATGTGAGGCTATGTATTAAATAACCAAACATTTAACTTTTGGACTCCCTCTGCATATTTGCAATCAAATGCCAGAATTTTCTCCTTAGATATCATACTCTAATTCCACTGATTTCAGAACTCAGTCCTCCAGAAAGAGGAGAGATACACTTATGCAGTTCTACTACCTGATAGCTTTTTATTTATTTTTTAAAATCAGCATTAAAAAGGATTACCTACACATACTGACCAGCTCATATTATAGACAGAAGCATACTACATGGTAGACCAATCCGAACTCGTCTCGCAGCATGTCCACCCCACTCCTCTTCTCAGCCAATCATTGCTAGCAGGAAGGATGCTGTATCTTTCCATGACTAAACCAACAAGGCTTGTAATTTAACAACTTTATTTGTTTTTACATATGGCAAACAAGTTTGTAATTAAGGCATTCTTCCAGAATGCATTTCTTGTAAAAAAAAAAATGTTTAAAATACATTTTGATAAAAATAAAAAGTTTACATTCAAATGGCAGTCCTGTGAAGTAGTGACGTGCAACATACAGTGAGTCACGTGTATATATATTTTAAGGATGAAAATGTATGCATTCACTACTGTAAGTTGCTCTGTATAAGAGTGTCTGCTAAATTACAAAAATGTAATGCTTGGAAACTAACCCATGGCACTCATCATAGCTTCAATTGTAGTTTAAAATGTGTCAGAGTAGATGTTTTATTTTTTGTTGAAAAGGAGAATGTCTGTAAAGCAGGATGTCAGGGCTTTGTACATCCTCACCATGTATGGAAGAAAGCAGCAGCAGTGGTTTCTTATAGAAACAGGAAGTGCTTTATGACTCGCCCTATAAGGAGGAAGTGCTGACTGAGACAGCTAAATGTTGCCTAATGAACACCATGCCTGCTTTCCTGTAGTCTACCAGTCCTTGTTTCTTACTCTCTGTGAGCACTACTGAATCAAAGGACTGGATAGGTTTTAACAGTACTGCTTTTACCTGTCGAGCACTTGTTTTCTTACTCTCTGTGAGCACTACTGAATCAAAGGACTGGATAGGTTTTACCTGTCAAGCACTTGAAGATCATGGAGGAAAAGAGCTGTGGAAAGGAACACCTATATCACTTGCTGCACAGTGGTGTGTTTTTAAAGGACCAAATCATGTCCCAGTCCTGTTTATCTTCATTGATTTGGGTCCTACTTCCAGCTCCGTTCTTCATTGTAGTGGTATAAAAAGCTAGTTTAACTACTGCAAAAACAGTGGCATTGTGAGAACATGTTCAACTAATCAAGCCCTGTCCTTTTCAGTCACTAAGTGTAAATTTGTCACCTTGACACCTTTCTTCACTAACTCACAACAAAACACATTTTCGTGTAGAAATGTTCCGCTTTACGTGTTACATAATAGATTTACACAATACATAAATACATGTGTCACAATGGTGCACTCTTGCAGTTTTACTGTAAAGGAAACAGAGTTGCAGTACATCTTCCTATAATAGAAGTTATGTCATCTCTGTTTTCACATGTGTATGCTGGATTTGCATATTGCCTTTTTTGATCAGAACTCGGGCTGCATTCCAGTGATTCCACATTGACGGGTAACCGTTGTTTTAGGGGAAGGCTTATGATCTCCCCTTACCATTATCTACACTGAGACATCCACCTCTACCAGTCCACTCTGGCTCTCTGATGTTGCATAGCTGGTGTCGGACTCCGTCGGGGCATTTATCTGTTACTGTCCATAATAACACACCAAATCCCTCCCTCCTTTCAGCTGCTGAAGCGGGTCTATGGGAACTTCCTGGTTTCACCCGAGGCGTGTAAGTATTATGTAACTACGGTCCACTCTCCCTATGTAAGTTTCCACTGTCACCATGTTAATGACTCCAACTACTCAGAGAATTATCCACAGCGCGTCATATAGCCTATCCCTTACGGAGAGGTCCAACACCCACACTTATATTACTACCACTGACTTCGCTGATAGTACATTTTTTCCTGAATAAAGTAGCTAACTATCACTGAGATACTGTATGTGGTTGTCCCACCACCTAGCTGGGACTGAGATACTGTATGTGGTTGTCCCACCACCTAGCTGGGACTGAGATACTGTATGTGGTTGTCCCACCACCTAGCTGGGACTGAGATACTGTATGTGGTTGTCCCACCACCTAGCTGGGACTGAGATACTGTATGTGGTTGTCCCACCACCTAGCTGGGACTGAGATACTGTATGTGGTTGTCCCACCACCTAGCTGGGACTGAGATACTGTATGTGGTTGTCCCACCACCTAGCTGGGACTGAGATACTGTATGTGGTTGTCCCACCACCTAGCTGGGACTGAGATACTGTATGTGGTTGTCCCACCACCTAGCTGGGACTGAGATACTGTACGTGGTTGTCCCACCACCTAGCTGGGACTGAGATACTGTACGTGGTTGTCCCACCACCTAGCTGGGACTGAGATACTGTACGTGGTTGTCCCACCACCTAGCTGGGACTGAGATACTGTACGTGGTTGTCCCACAGCCTAGCTGGGACTGAGATGCTGTACGTGGTTGTCCCACCACCTAGCTGGGACTGAGATGCTGTACGTGGTTGTCCCACCACCTAGCTGGGACTGAGATGCTGTACGTGGCTGTCCCACCACCTAGCTGGGACTGAGATACTGTACGTGGCTGTCCCACCACCTAGCTGGGACTGAGATACTGTACGTGGCTGTCCCACCACCTAGCTGGGACTGAGATACTGTACGTGGCTGTCCCACCACCTAGCTGGGACTGAGATACTGTACGTGGTTGTCCCACCACCTAGCTGGGACTGAGATACTGTACGTGGTTGTCCCACCACCTAGCTGGGACTGAGATACTGTATGTGGTTGTCCCACCACCTAGCTGGGACTGAGATACTGTATGTGGTTGTCCCACCACCTAGCTGGGACTGAGATACTGTATGTGGTTGTCCCACCACCTAGCTGGGACTGAGATACTGTATGTGGTTGTCCCACCACCTAGCTGGGACTGAGATACTGTATGTGGTTGGCCCACCACCTAGCTGGGACTGAGATACTGTATGTGGTTGGCCCACCACCTAGCTGGGACTGAGATACTGTATGTGGTTGGCCCACCACCTAGCTGGGACTGAGATACTGTATGTGGTTGTCCCACCACCTAGCTGGGACTGAGATACTGTATGTGGTTGTCCCACCACCTAGCTGGGACTGAGATACTGTATGTGGTTGTCCCACCACCTAGCTGGGACTGAGATACTGTATGTGGTTGTCCCACCACCTAGCTGGGACTGAGATACTGAGATACTGTATGTGGTTGTCCCACCACCTAGCTGGGACTGAGATACTGTACGTGGTTGTCCCACCACCTAGCTGGGACTGAGATACTGTACGTGGCTGTCCCACCACCTAGCTGGGACTGAAATACTGTACGTGGCTGTCCCACCACCTAGCTGGGACTGAGATACTGTAGGTGGCTGTCCCACCACCTAGCTGGGACTGAGATACTGTAGGTGGCTGTCCCACCACCTAGCTGGGACTGAGATACTGTACGTGGCTGTCCCACCACCTAGCTGGGACTGAGATACTGTACGTGGCTGTCCCACCACCTAGCTGGGACTGAGATACTGTACGTGGCTGTCCCACCACCTAGCTGGGACTGAGATACTGTACGTGGCTGTCCCACCACCTAGCTGGGACTGAGATACTGTACGTTGTTGTCCCACCACCTAGCTGGGACTGAGATACTGTACGTGGTTGTCCCACCACCTAGCTGGGACTGAGATACTGTACGTGGTTGTCCCACCACCTAGCTGGGACTGAGATACTGTACGTGGTTGTCCCACCACCTAGCTGGGACTGAGATACTGTACGTGGTTGTCCCACCACCTAGCTGGGACTGAGATACTGTACGTGGTTGTCCCACCACCTAGCTGGGACTGAGATACTGTACGTGGTTGTCCCACCACCTAGCTGGGACTGAGATACTGTACGTGGTTGTCCCACCACCTAGCTGGGACTGAGATACTGTACGTGGCTGTCCCACCACCTAGCTGGGACTGAGATACTGTACGTGGCTGTCCCACCACCTAGCTGGGACTGAGATACTGTACGTGGCTGTCCCACCACCTAGCTGGGACTGAGATACTGTATGTGGTTGTCCCACCACCTAGCTGGGACTGAGATACTGTATGTGGTTGTCCCACCACCTAGCTGGGACTGAGATACTGTATGTGGTTGTCCCACCACCTAGCTGGGACTGAGATACTGTATGTGGTTGTCCCACCACCTAGCTGGGACTGAGATACTGAGATACTGTATGTGGTTGTCCCACCACCTAGCTGGGACTGAGATACTGTACGTGGCTGTCCCACCACCTAGCTGGGACTGAGATACTGTATGTGGTTGTCCCACCACCTAGCTGGGACTGAGATACTGTACGTGGTTGTCCCACCACCTAGCTGGGACTGAGATACTGTACGTGGTTGTTCCACCACCTAGCTGGGACTGAGATACTGTACGTGGCTGTCCCACCACCTAGCTGGGACTGAGATACTGTACGTGGCTGTCCCACCACCTAGCTGGGACTGAGATACTGTACGTGGTTGTCCCAACACCTAGCTGGGACTGAGATACTGTATGTGGTTGTCCCACCACCTAGCTGGGACTGAGATACTGTATGTGGTTGTCCCACCACCTAGCTGGGACTGAGATACTGTATGTGGTTGTCCCACCACCTAGCTGGGACTGAGATACTGTATGTGGTTGTCCCACCACCTAGCTGGGACTGAGATACTGTATGTGGTTGTCCCACCACCTAGCTGGGACTGAGATACTGTATGTGGTTGTCCCACCACCTAGCTGGGACTGAGATACTGTATGTGGTTGTCCCACCACCTAGCTGGGACTGAGATACTGTATGTGGTTGTCCCACCACCTAGCTGGGACTGAGATACTGTATGTGGTTGGCCCACCACCTAGCTGGGACTGAGATACTGAGATACTGTATGTGGTTGTCCCACCACCTAGCTGGGACTGAGATACTGTATGTGGTTGTCCCACCACCTAGCTGGGACTGAGATACTGAGATACTGTATGTGGTTGTCCCACCACCTAGCTGGGACTGAGATACTGTATGTGGTTGTCCCACCACCTAGCTGGGACTGAGATACTGAGATACTGTATGTGGTTGTCCCACCACCTAGCTGGGACTGAGATACTGTACGTGGTTGTCCCACCACCTAGCTGGGACTGAGATACTGAGTCCCACCACCTTGCTGGGACTGAAATACTGTACGTGGCTGTCCCACCACCTAGCTGGGACTGAGATACTGTAGGTGGCTGTCCCACCACCTAGCTGGGACTGAGATACTGTAGGTGGCTGTCCCACCACCTAGCTGGGACTGAGATACTGTACGTGGCTGTCCCACCACCTAGCTGGGACTGAGATACTGTACGTGGGTGTCCCACCACCTAGCTGGGACTGAGATACTGTACGTGGCTGTCCCACCACCTAGCTGGGACTGAGATACTGTACGTGGCTGTCCCACCACCTAGCTGGGACTGAGATACTGTATGTTGTTGTCCCACCACCTAGCTGGGACTGAGATACTGTATGTGGTTGTCCCACCACCTAGCTGGGACTGAGATACTGTACGTGGTTGTCCCACCACCTAGCTGGGACTGAGATACTGTACGTGGTTGTCCCACCACCTAGCTGGGACTGAGATACTGTACGTGGTTGTCCCACCACCTAGCTGGGACTGAGATACTGTACGTGGTTGTCCCACCACCTAGCTGGGACTGAGATACTGTACGTGGTTGTCCCACCTCCTAGCTGGGACTGAGATACTGTACGTGGTTGTCCCACCACCTAGCTGGGACTGAGATACTGTACGTGGTTGTCCCACCACCTAGCTGGGACTGAGATACTGTACGTGGCTGTCCCACCACCTAGCTGGGACTGAGATACTGTACGTGGCTGTCCCACCACCTAGCTGGGACTGAGATACTGTCGTGGCTGTCCCACCACCTAGCTGGGACTGAGATACTGTATGTGGTTGTCCCACCACCTAGCTGGGACTGAGATACTGTATGTGGTTGTCCCACCACCTAGCTGGGACTGAGATACTGTATGTGGTTGTCCCACCACCTAGCTGGGACTGAGATACTGTATGTGGTTGTCCCACCACCTAGCTGGGACTGAGATACTGAGATACTGTATGTGGTTGTCCCACCACCTAGCTGGGACTGAGATACTGTACGTGGCTGTCCCACCACCTAGCTGGGACTGAGATACTGTATGTGGTTGTCCCACCACCTAGCTGGGACTGAGATACTGTATGTGGTTGTCCCACCACCTAGCTGGGACTGAGATACTGTACGTGGCTGTCCCACCACCTAGCTGGGACTGAGATACTGTACGTGGCTGTCCCACCACCTAGCTGGGACTGAGATACTGTACGTGGTTGTCCCACCACCTAGCTGGGACTGAGATACTGTACGTGGCTGTCCCACCACCTAGCTGGGACTGAGATACTGTACGTGGTTGTTCCACCACCTAGCTGGGACTGAGATACTGTATGTGGTTGTCCCACCACCTAGCTGGGACTGAGATACTGTATGTGGTTGTCCCACCACCTAGCTGGGACTGAGATACTGTATGTGGTTGTTCCACCACCTAGCTGGGACTGAGATACTGTACGTGGTTGTCCCACCACCTAGCTGGGACTGAGATACTGTACGTGGTTGTCCCACCACCTAGCTGGGACTGAGATACTGTACGTGGCTGTCCCACCACCTAGCTGGGACTGAGATACTGTACGTGGCTGTCCCACCACCTAGCTGGGACTGAGATGGTGGCTGTCCCACCACCTAGCTGGGACTGAGATACTGTACGTGGCTGTCCCACCACCTAGCTGGGACTGAGATACTGTACGTGTCTGTCCCACCACCTAGCTGGGACTGAGATACTGTACGTGGCTGTCCCACCACCTAGCTGGGACTGAGATACTGTACGTGGTTGTCCCACCACCTAGCTGGGACTGAGATACTGTATGTGGTTGTCCCACCACCTAGCTGGGACTGAGATACTGTACGTGGTTGTCCCACCACCTAGCTGGGACTGAGATACTGTACGGGGTTGTCCCACCACCTAGCTGGGACTGAGATACTGTACGTGGCTGTCCCACCACCTAGCTGGGACTGAGATACTGTATGTGGTTGTCCCACCACCTAGCTGGGACTGAGATACTGTATGTGGTTGTCCCACCACCTAGCTGGGACTGAGATACTGTATGTGGTTGTCCCACCACCTAGCTGGGACTGAGATACTGAGATACTGTATGGGTTGTCCCACCACCTAGCTGGGACTGAGATACTGTATGTGGTTGTCCCACCACCTAGCTGGGACTGAGATACTGTATGTGGTTGTTCCACCACCTAGCTGGGACTGAGATACTGTATGTGGTTGTTCCACCACCTAGCTGGGACTGAGATACTGTATGTGGTTGTCCCACCACCTAGCTGGGACTGAGATACTGTATGTGGATGTCCCACCACCTAGCTGGGACTGAGATACTGTATGTGGTTGTCCCACCACCTAGCTGGGACTGAGATACTGTATGTGGTTGTCCCACCACCTAGCTGGGACTGAGATACTGTATGTGGTTGTCCCACCACCTAGCTGGGACTGAGATACTGAGATACTGTATGTGGTTGTCCCACCACCTAGCTGGGACTGAGATACTGTATGTGGTTGTCCCACCACCTAGCTGGGACTGAGATACTGTATGTGGTTGTTCCACCACCTAGCTGGGACTGAGATACTGTATGTGGTTGTTCCACCACCTAGCTGGGACTGAGATACTGTATGTGGTTGTCCCACCACCTAGCTGGGACTGAGATACTGTATGTGGATGTCCCACCACCTAGCTGGGACTGAGATACTGTATGTGGTTGTCCCACCACCTAGCTGGGACTGAGATACTGTATGTGGTTGTCCCACCACCTAGCTGGGACTGAGATACTGTATGTGTTTGTCCCACCACCTAGCTGGGACTGAGATACTGTATGTGGTTGTCCCACCACCTAGCTGGGACTGAGATACTGTATGTGTTTGTCCCACCACCTAGCTGGGACTGAGATACTGTATGTGGTTGTCCCACCACCTAGCTGGGACTGAGATACTGTATGTGGTTGTCCCACCACCTAGCTGGGACTGAGATACTGTACGTGGCTGTCCCACCACCTAGCTGGGACTGAGATACTGTACGTGGTTGTCCCACCACCTAGCTGGGACTGAGATACTGTATGTGGTTGTCCCACCACCTAGCTGGGACTGAGATACTGTATGTGGTTGTCCCACCACCTAGCTGGGACTGAGATACTGTATGTGGTTGTCCCACCACCTAGCTGGGACTGAGATACTGTATGTGGTTGTCCCACCACCTAGCTGGGACTGAGATACTGTACGTGGCTGTCCCACCACCTAGCTGGGACTGAGATACTGCATGTGGTTGTCCCACCACCTAGCTGGGACTGAGATACTGTATGTGGTTGTCCCACCACCTAGCTGGGACTGAGATACCACCTAGCTGGGACTGAGATACTGTGGTTGTCCCACCACCTAGCTGGGACTGAGATACTGTGGGATGTGGTTGTCCCACCACCTAGCTGGGACTGAGATACTGTATGTGGTTGGACCACCACCTGCTGGGACTGAGATACTGTGTGGTTGTCCCACCACCTAGCTGGGACTGAGATACTGTATGTGGCTGTCCCACCACCTAGCTGGGACTGAGATACTGTATGTGGTTGTCCCACCACCTAGCTGGGACTGAGATACTGAGATACTGTATGTGGTTGTCCCACCACCTAGCTGGGACTGAGATACTGTATGTGGTTGGACCACCACCTAGCTGGGACTGAGATACTGTACGTGGTTGTCCCACCACCTAGCTGGGACTGAGATACTGTATGTGGCTGTCCCACCACCTAGCTGGGACTGAGATACTGTATGTGGTTGTCCCACCACCTAGCTGGGACTGAGATACTGTATGTGGTTGTCCCACCACCTAGCTGGGACTGAGATACTGTATGTGGTTGTCCCGCCACCTAGCTGGGACTGAGATACTGCATGTGGTTGTCCCACCACCTAGCTGGGACTGAGATACTGCATGTGGTTGTCCCACCACCTAGCTGGGACTGAGATACTGTATGTGGCTGTCCCACCACCTAGCTGGGACTGAGATATACTGTATGTGGTTGTCCCACCACCTAGCTGGGACTGAGATACTGCATGTGGTTGTCCCACCACCTAGCTGGGACTGAGATACTGCATGTGGTTGTCCCACCACCTAGCTGGGACTGAGATACTGCATGTGGTTGTCCCACCACCTAGCTGGGACTGAGATACTGCATGTGGTTGTCCCACCACCTAGCTGGGACTGAGATACTGCATGTGGTTGTCCCACCACCTAGCTGGGACTGAGATACTGCATGTGGTTGTCCCACCACCTAGCTGGGACTGAGATACTGCATGTGGTTGTCCCACCACCTAGCTGGGACTGAGATACTGCATGTGGTTGTCCCACCACCTAGCTGGGGCTGGGACTGAGATACTGCATGTGGTTGTCCCACCACCTAGCTGGGGCTGGGACTGAGATACTGCATGTGGTTGTCCCACCACCTAGCTGGGACTGAGATACTGCATGTGGTTGTCCCACCACCTAGCTGGGACTGAGATACTGTATGTGGTTGTCCCACCACCTAGCTGGGACTGTAATTCACTATAAATGACTCAAATATAAAAATAAACAACTGCTTCTTGTTTTCCTGCTTTATTTTTTTCCGCAGCCTGAAGTTTAAACGCATTCAATGAAAATAACACCATGCACCCACATCCTCCTCCATGATTGAAACTATAGATCGTGTTTACTGGGTCATACGCTGTCTTTGGTTGGCACCAGGTCTAACGCTTTGCAATTAGACCAACACGTTGTTCGTTTTTTTGCTTAATAGTTTACTTTGTTGGAAAGTCTATGAAGAATTTTGGTTTTATTAGTATTTGCTATAGGCCGGTTTTGACCCCCATTCCCCTCAGATTGACACCTAGTAAACCTCTTACTAAGAAGGTTTCTAGCGATTTAATAATTATATTGAATAGCTGATCTTGTCTGTAATTGGCTGTCTCCTAGGCTATAACGTGTCCCTGCTCTTTGACCTGGATGCGGTCCCGGCCAATAAGGAGGAAGTGATCCACCAGGCGGGCATGCTGAAGAGGAACTGCTTCGCCTCGGTGTTTGAGAAGTACTTCAAGTTCCAGGAGGAGGGCAAGGAGGGAGAGACGAGGGCCGTGGTCCACTACAGAGACGACGAGTCCATGTAGGTGGCTGCTGCACTGCCTGGATGAAAATGTATAGAAGTAACCATAGACAAAACAAGGATGCTATTTGTTGTTCACCACTAAAAGTCTGAGGCTTTGGGTGGGGGGGTTCTACTAAAACATGGAATTGTTTTAAGGTGGTCATGACAGATCATTTAGCTATTTGATTTGGAATTTTAGGACCCCTGTAGGTATCAAAACAATTACTTGTTAAAATATAGAATTTTGCCTTTACTGCTATAGCCCCTAAAAACACATTGAATAAGTGTGTATGTATATCTCAATCACACACACTACCGGTCAAGTTTTAAAAACACCTACTCATTCAAGGGTTTCTTCTTATTGGTATCCTTTAGTAGTGGTTTCTTTGCAGAAATTTGACCATGAAGGCCTGATTCACGCAGTCTCCTCTGAACAGTTGATGTTGAAATGTGTCTGTTACTTGAACGCTGAAGCATTTATTTTGGCTGCAATCTGAGGTTGGTAACTGTAATGATTTTATCCTCTGCAGTAGAGGTAACTTTGGGTCTTCCTTTCCTGTGGCTGTTCTCATGAGAGCCAGTTTCATCATAGCGCTTGATAGTTTTTGCGACTGCACTTGAAGAAACGTTCAAAGTTTAAATGTCCATATTGACTGACCTCCATGTCTTAAAGTAATGATGACTGTCGTTTCTCGTTGCTTATTTGAGCTGTTATTGCTATAATATGGACTTGGTCTTTTACCAAATAGGGCTATCCTCTGCATACCACCCCTACCTTGTCACAACATAACCGATTGGCTCAAAAGCATTAAGAAGGAAAGAAATTCCACAAATTAACTTTTAACAAAGCACACCTGCTAATTGAAATGCATTCCAGGTGACTATCTCATGAAGCTGGGCATCAAGGCAAAGGGTGGCTACTTTGAAGAATCTCCCATATAAAATATATTTTGATTTGTTTAACACTTTTTGCTTACTACATGATTCCATATGTGTTATTTAATATTTTAATGTCTTCACTATTATTCTACAATGTAGTAAATAAAGAAACTCTTGAATGAGTAGGTGTCTAAACCTTTGACTGGTACTGTGTATATTTTTAAATCCTAGAAACCTTTATTTATTTATTTTTTTACTGCCAGTATTCCATGTCACCAAGTTGACTACTGGTTGTTGACATGTTTCTGTGTTTGTCCTCAGGTATCTGGAGGCCAAGAAGGACAGAGTGACAGTGGTGTTCAGCACTGTGTTCAAAGACGACGATGATGTCATCCTTGGGAAAGTGTTCATGCAGGTAAAACAATATTTCTCTCAAGTAGTGATGCACCGATATGACATTTTTGGCTGATACCGATATCCAATATTTTCCTTGCCAAAAAAATAATAATACCGATATTTAACATTTTAGCGGCCTTTTAAGCATTCTAGTACAGTTAAATAGATAACACATACATGGAAGCAGCGGTCTAAGGCACTGCATCTCAGTGCAGGAGGCATCACTACAGTCCCTGGTTCGAAACCAGGCTGTATCACAATTGGCCCAGTGTCGTCCGGTTTTGGCTGTCATTGTAAATAACTATTTGTTCTTAATTATAACTGACTTGCCTAGTTAAATAAAGGTTACCACACTGGCAAAAGTACTTTTTTTTTGGCATACCATTACCAGTAAAACATGATCAAACCTAATTTCTTTCACTTACTTGCTGTTCATATGTTCAGTCTCATTCTCAACCAGGATGTCACTGTCTCTGTTTCCTTCCTGTCCAGCTGTGTATGTAACATTTCACGTAAACCCCTGTCTCTTGTCTGCATGGAGGTAGCAGTCCTTGTACATGGCATCGAGCATGGTGGCGACACAGTAAAGAGAATGCCACCGACTCGCTTGTTCACAGCCTGTGTGGGCAGTTTTGTTGAGTAGGCGTTTCAATGCCGTGACAGAGGGCATCACGGCTGCAGTTGATCAGCTTATTTCTCCAGTCAGTTGTTTTGAATGGAGCTAGCTACTGTGTTCAAGTTTCCATGTTTCAAACATGTTCTCAAATGCCATTGAAATGGCAGCAGCAGTATGACAACCAGCACATTCGTGAGCATGAAATATGACTTTCCACATTACGACATCCTCGTCGACCCACTGTGCTATCAGACTCGGCATGCTCATGGGGCTGATATCGCTAGTCCAAATGTCAGTCGTGAAGCTAATAGCAGTGACTCTATTACTGTGTAACTCCGGTAGGGCAACATCTGAAAAAAAGCACACTCTGTAGTATGTACCGGTGCTCGACCAGTCGGCGAAAGCCAACATCCCCCACGACAGAGAACGGTTGTCAAGGGCAATGAATTCCATTCTTGCCGATAATGGATTTGGCCTTTGAGTAGTCTCGCTGAAAGGTTCTTACGTCATCTACCTACGTTATAGGTATGCACGTCATCTACCTACGTTATAGGTATGCACGTCATCTACCTACGTTATAGGTATGCACGTCAGCTTTGACATCGGTATTGCACATTGGCGTTAAACTAGAAATATCGGGTCGATGCTGCCATTTTTAGCTACTATTGGCCGATTCCGGTATGTTCACTGATATATCGTGCATCCCTAAAGCGATGTAATTTACAATACAGTATGTATGTCCATATGGTTGTGAAAAGGAGAAAGGTTGCCAAAGTATCTTTGCACTGTTGCCTAAAGGTAGTTCACTACAGTAATGCAGAAACCCCATCACCTCCATGTCTGTGCAAATGATTTATGAAATATCTTATTTGCTCTCTACACTATTAGGTATTTGTCATGGACAACCTTAGTGTGTGTCGCTCTCTGTATGTGTCTCACTGTCTGTCTGCATTGCTCTCTATGTCTCTGTGTGTAGGAGTTTAAGGAGGGTCGGCGAGCCAGTCACACTGCCCCCCAGGTTCTGTTCAGCCACCGGGAGCCGCCCCTGGAGCTGAAGGACACTGACGCCGCCGTTGGAGACAACATCGGCTACATCACCTTCGGTCTGTACCAACCATTCCTAGGTTTTCCAGAAATCTTGGTTGGAGGATACTGGATTTTCTGCTTATTCTATTCTGATTCCTGGAATCTTCCAAATGGGATGTTGGGCCTTCCTGTGAATTACATGGGTTTACTGTACAAGATGGTGCCTAGAGCTGAATTGTGTGACCGTTAAATATATTTTTTTACTTCAACTAGACATGCAATTAATTAGTCAGTTTTCCAACGCTAGTGACATGATAGAAAGTAGTCAGTGGATGATCATAAACAAACATTAGCTTGAATATCAGGTCAGTCATCAGCCTAATTCCAATGTCTGTGGTAATGTGTTATTTCTCCTGTCCTCTCAGTCCTGTTCCCACGTCACACCAACGCCAACGCCAGAGACAACACCATCAACCTCATCCACACCTTCAGGGACTACCTGCACTACCACATAAAGTGCTCCAAGGTGACTTCCCTAACTAGTATACTAACTAGGACCCTATTAGTCCCAACTTCTGCACTGCCCTAACTAGGACACTACTATACCTGCACTATCCATTATAGTGCTCCTAGATGAGCACTAACTATTGCCCTTACTAGGGCCCTACCATACCTGCACTACCATGTAAAGGAACAGTTTCCTGGACATAGATTAAGTAAGGGTTGAGGGAATAACTTTACCTGCCCTAACTAGGGCCCTGTTTTACATGCCCTACTTTACCGGCACTAGCATGGTAAAACCCTGCAGTCTGTGATCATAAAGGTATCTGATGGGCTTTCCATCGTAAACACTTACGGGCGTGTAAATATGTGCTTTTCAGATTCCTGCCTGGTATGAGTTGAGGTCAATTAGTGCGTGTCAGTGAGCTGTTGGTTCAGTAGGTGTGTATTAAGGTATGTCCCCCCCCCCCCCCCCCCCCCCCCTTCCTCCTCCTTCCAGGCCTACATCCACACACGTATGAGGGCTAAGACTTCTGACTTCCTCAAGGTGTTGAACAGGGCTCGACCCGACGCTGAGAAGAAGGAGATGAAGACCATGTCGTAAGTTACTGCTGCTCTGCACTCCAGCGTTGGAGTGCTGATCTAGGATCAGGTTAGCCTTTTGGCTCACTATGGATAGTATTACATGTTTATGTGGGAGGGATCAGCACACCTACTCTCAGATGCTTTTAGAATATGGTCCCATACCTGGACTGTGCTTGATTGAGCAAGCCTGGAACTAATGGAATAGTTTATTTTATGTGTGAAATGTTTTCACGTCCCTCGCCCACATCATTCCTTTCTTAATTAAATACCAACACCAAACACACACTCATCGGCGCCTGTGTGGTGAAAGGCAGTCAGATGGAGAGCGAGAGCCAGGGTGGAGGTGTGTACAGCTGATAAATGAATGGATTGTAGAGATTCCTTAGAACCCTCCTGTAATGTTCTTGTCTGTAGGCTACGGTGTTTGTGAGGGCGGTCTTGTTTCAACAGTTGTGTTAGTTCATTGTGTGTGTACTACTAGAACTGCTTTGCCACGAGCAGCGCTGTTTGAAGTGGGCTCAAGTGGAATTTTTACACACTCCCCCCACTCACTCGCACACTCCGTTTGGTCCCTATTGCTGTGTGGGATCTGTGGATCTGATCAGCATTCCCCCTCTCTGTCTGAAACAGAAGAGGCCTTGTCTAAATATGAATATTTAACTGTGACTCCGGGGAATTCTATGCCACTGATCCTCAGGGAGCTCTGCTCTGGGTGGAAGGAAGCAGGGGTGTACTCTTGTTTCACAATCTGGGATTTAGTCAGCGGTAGTTGACATAGTTGGGTCAACATTTAGTTGGAAGGTGTGGTATCTGTATTTTTACTCTTTTTTTTTATTTATTTTTTTATTTCACCTTTATTTAACCAGGTAAGCAAGTTGAGAACAAGTTCTCATTTACAATTGCGACCTGGCCAAGATAAAGCAAAGCAGTTCGACACATACAACGACACAGAGTTACACATGGAGTAAAACAAACATACAGTCAATAATACAGTAAAAAAAAAAAAAGTCTATATACAATGTGAGCAAATTAGGTGAGAAGGGAGGTAAAGGCAAAAAAAGGCCATGGTGGCAAAGTAAATACAATATAGCAAGTAAAACACTGGAATGGTAGTTTTGCAATGGAAGAATGTGCAAAGTAGAAATAAAAATAATGGGGTGCAAAGGAGCAAAATAAATAAATAAATTAAATACAGTTGGGAAAGAGGTAGTTGTTTGGGCTAAATTATAGGTGGGCTATGTACAGGTGCAGTAATCTGTGAGCTGCTCTGACAGTTGGTGCTTAAAGCTAGTGAGGGAGATAAGTGTTTCCAATTTAAGAGATTTTTGTAGTTCGTTCCAGTCATTGGCAGCAGAGAACTGGAAGGAGAGGCGGCCAAAGAAATAATTTGTTTTGGGGGTGACTAGAGAGATATACCTGCTGGAGCGTGTGCTACAGGTGGGAGATGCTATGGTGACCAGCGAGCTGAGATAAGGGGGGACTTTACCTAGCAGGGTCTTGTAGATGACATGGAGCCAGTGGGTTTGGCGACGAGTATGAAGCGAGGGCCAGCCAACGAGAGCGTACAGGTCGCAATGGTGGGTAGTATATGGGGCTTTGGTGACAAAACGGATAGCACTGTGATAGACTGCATCCAATTTGTTGAGTAGGGTATTGGAGGCTATTTTGTAAATGACATCGCCAAAGTCGAGGATTGGTAGGATGGTCAATTTTACAAGGGTATGTTTGGCAGCATGAGTGAAGGATGCTTTGTTTGCGAAATAGGAAGCCAATTCTAGATTTAACTTTGGATTGGAGATGTTTGATATGGGTCTGGAAGGAGAGTTTACAGTCTAACCAGACACCTAAGTATTTGTAGTTGTCCACGTATTCTAAGTCAGAGCCGTCCAGAGTAGTGATGTTGGACAGGCGGGTAGGTGCAGGTAGCGATCGGTTGAAGAGCATGCATTTAGTTTTACTTGTATTTAAGAGCAATTGGAGGCCACGGAAGGAGAGTTGTATGGCATTGAAGCTTGCCTGGAGGGTTGTTAACACAGTGTCCAAAGAAGGGCCGAAAGTATACAGAATGGTGTCGTCTGCGTAGAGGTGGATCAGAGACTCACCAGCAGCAAGAGCGAACTCATTGATGTATACAGAGAAGAGAGTCGGTCCAAGAATTGAACCCTGTGGCACCCCCATAGAGACTGCCAGAGGTCCGGACAGCAGACCCTCCGATTTGACACACTGAACTCTATCAGAGAAGTAGTTGGTGAACCAGGCGAGGCAATCATTTGAGAAACCAAGGCTGTCGAGTCTGCCGATGAGGATGTGGTGGTTGACAGAGTCGAAAGCCTTGGCCAGATCAATGAATACGGCTGCACAGTAATGTTTCTTATCGATGGCGGTTAAGATATCGTTTAGGACCTTGAGCGTGGCTGAGGTGCACCCATGACCAGCTCTGAAACCAGATTGCATAGCAGAGAAGGTATGGTGAGATTCGAAATGGTCGGTAATCTGTTTGTTGACTTGGCTTTCGAAGACCTTAGAAAGGCATGGTAGGATAGATATAGGTCTGTAGCAGTTTGGGTCAAGAGTGTCCCCCCCTTTGAAGAGGGGGATGACCGCAGCTGCTTTCCAATCTTTGGGAATCTCAGATGACACGAAAGAGAGGTTGAACAGGCTAGTAATAGGGGTGGCAACAATTTCGGCAGATAATTTTAGAAAGAAAGGGTCCAGATTGTCTAGCCCGGCTGATTTGTAGGGGTCCAGATTTTTCAGCTCTTTCAGAACTTCAGCTGAATGGATTTGGGAGAAGGAGAAATGGTTGGGGCTTGGGCGAGTTGCTGTTGGGGGTGCAGTGCTGTTGACCGGGGTAGGAGTTGCCAGGTGGAAAGCATGGCCAGCCGTAGAAAAATGCTTATTGAAATTCTCAATTATGGTGGATTTATCAGTGGTGACAGTGTTTCCTATCTTCAGTGCAGTGGGCAGCTGGGAGGAGGTGTTCTTATTCTCCATGGACTTTACAGTGTCCCAGAACTTTTTTGAGTTAGTGTTGCAGGAAGCAAATTTCTGCTTGAAAAAGCTAGCCTTGGCTTTTCTAACTGCCTGTGTATAACGGTTTCTAGCTTCCCTGAACAGCTGCATATCACGGGGGCTGTTCAATGCTAATGCAGAACGCCATAGGATGTGAAGGCCATATGTGCTGACCTTTTGTGTGTTGACCAAGAGTCGTCTGTTCTTTCGACCAATCGATTGGTCAACATTTTTATTTTTCCATATAGACGCATCGAATGTCTTTTAATCAAATCAACTATATGTACTGAGCTTGTCTGATGCTTTAAGCGAACTGTTTGATTAAATAATTAAGACACACAAATGACTAGAGGGAGTCTGACCACAATTGATTTGATTGTGCCAGGCCTGGCTCAGACTTGCTGTGTTAAAAAAAAAAAAGACATTGAGCAACTGTGTGACGACCACCCTTAGTCTCTCTCTCTCCTCCCTACTGCAGCGACCACCACACATCAACACGGTGTTTATTGCTTATTCCCTCAACCCTTGCTCTCTTTACGTGACACATGTATGCTTTGCATGCACGTGACCAATAGGGCCTGACCTATAGCATATCATAGTCACATCAATAAATTGGTTCTAACAAACTCTGAACACCATAACACACTTGACAGCAAAATGGATGCAGAGGATGTGACAAACGGAATGTTTACTGGTTGTGCAGGAGGTAAAAGGGAAGTCGGTGTCTGGAATAAATTTGACTAGTTGTAGTAAATACTGGAGATCAAGAAAAATTTGTTATGGAGCGCTGTGATGGTAGTTCTCCAGGAACAGGGTTGGAGAGTGAACCCACAGGATGGTAGTTCTCCAGGAACGGGGTTGGAGAGTGAACCCACAGGATGGTAGTTCTCCAGGAACTGGTTGGAGAGTGAACCCACAGGATGGTAGTTCTCCAGGAACAGGGTTGGAGAGAGGACCTATGGGATGGTAGTTCTCCAGGAACGGGGTTGGAGAGTGAACCCACAGGATGGTAGTTCTCCAGGAACGGGGTTGGAGAGTGAACCCACAGGATGGTAGTTCTCCAGGAACTGGTTGGAGAGTGAACCCACAGGATGGTAGTTCTCCAGGAACGGGGTTGGAGAGTGAACCCACAGGATGGTAGTTCTCCAGGAACGGGGTTGGAGAGTGAACCCACAGGATGGTAGTTCTCCAGGAACGGGGTTGGAGAGTGAACCCACAGGATGGTAGTTCTCCAGGAACGGGGTTGGAGAGTGAACCCACAGGATGGTTCTCAGGAACGGGGTTGGAGAGTGAACCCACAGGATGGTAGTTCTCCAGGAACGGGGTTGGAGAGTGAACCCACAGGATGGTAGTTCTCCAGGAACGGGGTTGGAGAGTGAACCCACAGGATGGTAGTTCTCCAGGAACGGGGTTGGAGAGTGAACCCACAGGATGGTAGTTCTCCAGGAACGGGGTTGGAGAGTGAACCCACAGGATGGTAGTTCTCCAGGAACGGGGTTGGCGAGTGAACCCACAGGATGGTAGTTCTCCAGGAACGGGGTTGGAGAGAGAACCCATAGGATGGTAGTTCTCCAGGAACAGGGTTGGAGAGAGGACCTATGGGATGGTAGTTCTCCAGGAACGGGGTTGGAGAGTGAACCCACAGGATGGTAGTTCTCCAGGAACAGGGTTGGAGAGAGAACCTATAGGATGGTAGTTCTCCAGGAACAGGGTTGGAGAGAGAACCTATAGGATGCTAGTTCTCCAGGAACAGGGTTGGAGGGAACCTATATGATGGTAGTTCTCCAGGAACAGGGTTGGAGGGAACCTATAGGATGCTAGTTCTCCAGGAACAGGGTTGGAGTGAGGACCTCTAGGATGCTAGTTAGGTCGAATATGGACGCAGCGCTTCCTATGTATGCCAAACACGATCTGTTAGATTACAATATAATTTTTCTGACTGTTAGGAACAATGTAAACAACACTAAATAAGTGATAAGCATACCAGAGTTTCTGCTACAATGTTTTTTTTTGTAAAGCCTTTATTGCAGCAAAGACTAAACAGTCGGATTCGTGAATGCAATTTCCCGAAATGGAATGGTTTAGGTCCATTTATTGTTTATGCTGATTATTCAATGGTTGCCTTATTTTATTTTTAAACTAAAATGCTTGATTGCATTTCACATCATGAATGGCTCGTATGCTGTGTCATGACATGAACAAATAAATGATTGATACAGTAGCCTATACAAGTATTGAAATACAGGCCTAAGTAAGTTACGGTATTAAGACTAAACAGGATGGGCTCTTAGGCCTACAGGTCTGATGGTGGTTATACAAGGCTGCTATACTAAGCCTATTAATGATAGACTGACATAAATTATTATTATATTAATAGCTATAAGGGAAAGTTTACAGTTTACACTGTAACAGTGTAAACAACACTAAGTAATATTAGAGGCTGGTCTAATGAAAGTGTATAGCCTTTATTTCAGCATAGCAAAGATTAAAAACGTGAGGCTTGATGCTCACGGTGTCAGTAGGTTTTTAACACTCAAACAGGCAACAGAAGTAGGATCTGTCTTATTTCTGTAGATACAGCACACTGATGCGTTTCAGAACCGTGACCACTATCCAACACGGGAGGAAGCACATTTGTTATAAAATGATCTTTTTATTTTGTGTTGCACCGTTCTTCCATAATGTAACCATATACAATTCCAGTAGCACGTCTTGGACTGTGCCATCCCCAAGGCCTCCACAATGGATCAGTCCACCCAGACATAATGTAACCATATACAATTCCAGTAGCACGTCTTGGACTGTGCCATCCCCAAGGCCTCCACAATGGATCAGTCCACCCAGACATAATGTAACCATATACAATTCCAGTAGCACGTCTTGGACTGTGCCATCCCCAAGGCCTCCACAATGGATCAGTCCACACAGACGGGAACCAATCAGACGGGTGTCTTGTACACCATGATTTAAAATAATGATGTTTTACTACTGCTCGACTAAAGAAATCTAGGTCGACTAACAGCCTATCAACCAAACAATTGACCAGTCGACTATATTGTCAGCCCTAATCTACAGTGCCTTCTGAAAGTATTCACACCCCTTGACTTTTTCCACCTTCTGTTACAGCCTGAATTTAAAATGGATTCAATTGTACACAAAACATTTTACTGGCCTACACACAATACCCCATAATGTCAAAGTGGAATTATTTACAAATTAATAAAAAATAAAGCTGAAATGTCGTGAGTCAATAAGGATTCAACCCCCTTGTTATGACAAGCCTAAATATGTTCAGGAGTAGAAATGTGCTTAGCAAGTCTCATAATAAGTTGCATGGACTCTCTCTGTGTGCTATAATAATGTTTAACATGATTTTTTTAGATAACTACCTAATCTCTGTACATCCCACATACAATTAATTATCTAGAAGGTCCCTCAGTCGTGCAGTAAATTTTAAACACTGGTTCACCCACAAAGACCAGGGAGGTTTTCCAATGCCTCACAAAGAACGGCACCTATTGGTAAATGGGTTAAACATGTACAAAGTAGACATTGAATATCCCTTTGAGCATGGTGAAGTTATTAATTACACTTTGGGTGGTGCGTCAATACACCCAGTCACTACAAAGGTACAGGCATCCTTCCTAACTCAGTTGCCAGAGAGGAAGGAAACTGCTCAGGGATATGACAGTGAGTCCAATGGTGCCTTTAAAACAGAGTTTAATGGCTGTGATGGGAGCAAAATGAGGATGGATCAACAACATTGTAGTTACTATGTTACACAATACTAACCTAAATGACAGAGTGAAAAGAAGGAAGCCTGTACAGAATAAAAATATTCCAAAACATGCATCCTGTTTGTAACAAGGCACTGAAGTAATGCTGCAATAAATGTGGCAAAGCAATTAAATTTTTGTCCTGAATACAAAAAAAGTGTTATGTTTGGGGCACTACAACAGCTCATATAAGCAAAGAGATGACAGTTCATCATTACTGTAAGACATGAAGGTCAGTCATTGTGGAGATCAGCCATTCACCTACTCTGCGTCTCACAAAGACACGGTGGTTGGAAACAAACTCACATTTGGACTCATTAGACCAAAGGACAGATTTCCACCTGTTTGATGTCTGTTGCTCGTGTTTCTTGGCCCAAGCAAGTCTCTTCTCATTGGTGTCCTTTAGTAGTAGTTTCTTTGCAGCAATTCAACCATGTTCACGCAGTCTTCTCTGAACAGTTGATGTTGAAATGTGTCTGTTACTTGAACTCTGTAGCATTTATTTGGGCTGTAATCTGAGGCTGGTAACTCTGATGAACTTATCCTCTGCAGCAGAGGTAACTCTGGGTCTTCCTTTCCTGTGGTGGTCCTCATGAGAGCTAGTTTCATCATAGCGCTTGATGGTTTTTGTGACTGCACTTGAAGAAACGTTCTATGTTCTTGAAGGTCAGTCAATCCGGAACATTTCAGGTCTTAAAGTAGTGATGGACTGTTGTTTCTCTTTGCTTATTTGAGCTGTTCTTGCCATAATAGATCTATCTTCTGTATATCCCCCTACCTTGTCACAACACAACTGATTGGCTCAAGCGCATTAACCCTCCTGTTGTGTTCGTTTCATGTTAATTGTGTTCCTGGTCCAAAATGACTGTCCCCATTTATAGCTGAATATGATTCCATAATAATACGTTTATTATCATTTACATTTACATTTAAGTCATTTAGCAGACGCTCTTATCCAGAGCGACTTATGTTGTTTAGATCTTTTTATCAACTTACGTTCTTGTGAACATTAAAGGTTTTGAACATCTATTTGCTATTTATGGCCTGTAGGCCTCATTGACCTGAGCTCATACAACTCATTTTTTGAGTTAACAAAGCATAATGTATGGATTATTTTGACAATAACAAATACTCAGATGAAACATATTGTGCTATTTATCACAGACTACTTTGTTGTCAGTTTAACAAGGATTCTCTCCTCATCGGTGTCATTATGAAAGATATGATCAAGAGCCTCACATACACTATATCGTTTGGTCATTGTCCTGCCACAGAATGGATTGTGAGCAAGGCCTCAAAAAATCTTTATATACCAAAGCTGTGAAGTTCTTTATATTATTGAAACAATGTTGCGATTGTTTGTGAGAATGTGGTTCCCATGGGGGAAAGATATCTGTTGTATAGCACTGTATTACTTATACAACTAATATAAGGACAGAACATGAGACTGGAGTAGAAATGAACGTGGGTGTTTTGACCTGGAACACCATAGGTGTACAAAAGTTTAAAAATGACACCCAAAATGTTCTGAAAATCAACATGTATTTTGTGTGTTCAGGTGCCCTGTGTGGACAAAGTCATGGATCCTTATGAGAATCAGGTTAATTAAAGGAACTACATTTTTCAGAGAACTTGTAAATCGGTCCAATTAGAGCAGGAGCACAGCAGGAGGGTTAAGAAGGAAAGAAATTCCACAAATTAACTTTTAACAAGGCACACCTGTTAATTAAATCATTCCAGGTGACTACCTCATGAAGCTGGTTGAGAGAATACCAAGAGTGTGCAAAGCTGTCAAGGCAAATGGTGGCTACTTTGAAGAATCTGAAATATAAAATATATGTTGATTTATTTAACCCTTTTTTTTTTGGTTACTACGTGATTCCATATTTGTTATTTCATAGTTTTGATGTCTTCACTATTATTCTACAATGTAGTAAAAAGTACAAATTTAAAAAATAAAATAACTGGAATGTCCCAACTTTTGATTGGTACTGTGTATATGTTTTTTCATTTTACCCCCCCCCCCCCCCTTTTCTCGCCAACGGGCTTGGGAGAGGCCAAGGTCGAGTCATGCGTCCTCCAAAACATGACCCGCCAAACCGCGCTTCTTAACACCTGCCCGCTTAACCCAGAAGTCAGCTGCACCAATGTGTTGGAGGAAACACTGTTTAACTGACAGTCAGCCTGCAGGTTCCCGGGCCGCTATAGAGCGCAATGAGCCAAGTAAAGCTCCCCCGGCCAAACCCTCCCCTGAGCCGGCCAACACTGGGCCAATTGTGTGCCGCCCTTTGGGACTCCAAGTCACGGCTGGTTGTAACACAACCTGGGATCGAACCCGGGTCTGTAGTGACTCTTCAAACACTGCGATGCAGTCCCTTAGACCACTGCACCACTCGGGAGGCCCCATGTATTTTATTTTCAATAAATTTGCTATCATTTGTAAAATAAGCATGTTTTCACTGACATTATGGGGTATTGTGTGTAGATGGATGAGGGGGGAAATGTATTTTGAATTCAGGCTATAACACAACAAATGTGGATTAAGTTGAGGGGTAGAAATACTTTCTGAAGGCACTGTATCTGCCTTCAGCTGTCAACTATCTTTCAACTGCAACATGTCACCTAGTCAGCGCCAGCGAGGAGCCTACCTTGGACCTCGTGGCGAGAGGGTTTTCCTTTAAAACATTGACAGAATAAAACCTAGAAGTAGTAATGCCAAGCCCTCTGTAGAATAGGCTTTAGGGCGATCTGCCAATAAAGTGTCTTTGTGGCAAGACTTTTTAATTGATTTCTGGCTACCTGTTTTTTTTATGTCTGTTTTCAGGGGCAAGACGTTCTCCCGCTGAGGCTGGTCCACACGCGCACTCTGACCCCTGGACACGTCCCCATTCGTGCCACACTGAGACTCGACTCCACATTGGACTGGATCACAGGCCCATAAAGCCCCGCCCAGCGCGTGTCCATCCTGTCTTTTTTAAATAAAGAAATCTCCTCTTTGAATAAAGTTGTCTCTTAGTAGAAATCGAGGCTGAAACAAATAAAAAGGGCATTCCTTGCTTTGCATAGTTACAAGATAATTATTAGTCCTATATAAATATATATATGAAATGTTTTGATATATCTTTTACTCCATTTGGTACTCTTACCTTGCTCCCTCCCTCCCTGGTGGTGTCCATAACTTCAGAACCCCTCCTCCCTCCCTCCCTCCCTGATGGTGTCCATAACTTCAGAACCCCTCCCTCCCTGGTGGTGTCCATAACTTCAGAACCCCTCCTCCCTCCCTCCCTGGTGGTGTCCATAACTTCAGAACCCCTCTTCCCTCCCTCCCTGATGGTGTCCATAACTTCAGAACCCCTCCTCCCTCCCTCCCTGATGGTGTCCATAACTTCAGAACCCCTCTCTTTCTCCTTCCTTCCTCCCTGGTGGTGTCCATAACTTCAGAACCCCTCCTCCCTCCCTGATGGTGTCCATAACTTCAGAACCCCTCCTCCCTCCCTCCCTGGTGGTGTCCATAACTTCAGAACCCCTCCTCCCTCCCTGATGGTGTCCATAACTTCAGAACCCCTCCTCCCTCCCTCCCTGGTGGTGTCCATAACTTCAGAACCCCCTCCCTCCCTCCCTGGTGGTGTCCATAACTTCAGAACCCCTCCTCCCTCCCTCCCTCCCTGGTGGTGTCCATAACTTCAGAACCCCTCCTCCCTCCCTCACTGATGGTGTCCATAACTTCAGAACCCCTCCTCCCTCCCTCCCTGGTGGTGTCCATAACTTCAGAACCCCTCCTCCCTCCCTCCCTGGTGGTGTCCATAACTTCAGAACCCCTCCTCCCTCCCTCCCTGATGGTGTCCATAACTTCAGAACCCCTCCTCCCTCCCTCCCTGGTGGTGTCCATAACTTCAGAACCCCTCCTCCCTCCCTCCCTGATGGTGTCCATAACTTCAGAACCCCTCCTCCCTCCCTCCCTGATGGTGTCCATAACTTCAGAACCCCTCCTCCCTCCCTCCCCTCCCTGGTGGTGTCCATAACTTCAGAACCCCTCCTCCCTCCCTCCCTAATGGTGTTCATAACTTCAGAACCTCTCCTTGCTCCCTCCCTCCCTGATGGTGTCCATAACTTCAGAACCCCTCTCTTTCTCCTTCCCTGGTGGTGTCCATAACTTCAGAACCCCTCTCTTTCTCCTTCCCCCTCTCTATGCTTCCATGTTGTCTGTACCATTGTCATTGGAAAAATAAACCAGTCTTATAAAAATCATTATTTTCTGTGTTGTGGTTTCACAGACCTTAATCTCACATTAACATGACTTTATTTGTCCAATTGTACAGGTACAAGGTTCAACGGAAATGTGACTTGCACTTTATCCCAACTCCTCCGAAAGACAAAAAGGTACACACGGGTTGGAGAAGGGGGCTGCCATACTATGGTGCAATTGTGGGGGGTTAAGTGCCTTGTTCAAGGACGCAATGGCAGGCGATCGCATCTAGGATTTGATGCCTGCAACCCTCCCATTGCCAGCTAACTTCCCACATGATTTTTCCCTTAAGATCCGGGATTCGACCTGGCAACCCTCCGGTTGCTGGCTTCTTTAACCGCTAGGCTACCTGTCGATACCTGCCATCATGTCCTTATCATTGTCAGCCATTAGTTACTTTTCTAGGGGTAGCTGCGTCTCCTTTGACAACACACTATCTTGAGATAACAAAAACATGGAATTTTACCTGTTGCTAGGGAACGTGACAATGGTGGCGATTTGAGAGAGTTCAGTCAAGGCTAAAGTACCACTCGTTACAAGTTGGCACCACTGAGTGATTGGTGGATGATGAACACATTGTCAACATCCTTTCTCAGCAATGTTATGTAGAGCTGTCAAACTGGTGTGGAGTAATACCGTGGAGAGGCCTGCCTACTTTATTTTATCATCAGTACAGCAGAAATGGTACATCTGTTTGCTTGTGCTCTTGCCAACTCTGTCATGCCATACGTCTTACAAAGAACCTAATCTTACACTTCAGAAACTGTAGTTGTCCTTCATCGGAGACGACATGTTTACTGTTGCGTTGTCTTTTGATTTCACTTTAGCTTCACTGAAAACAGCTCTGTTTATCCAGTGGTGTGTGGTGGAGTATGATCAGGACGTTTGCCCTGGTATCGTGCAAGGCGTTCACGCAGATAGTGGTGCTTTTGTGAAAACCATCGTCGTGTTGGCCCCAATCATGTCATGGCTTTAGAAGCTTCTGATGGGCTAATTGACATCATTTGAGTCAATTGAAGGTGTACCTGTGGTTGTATTTCAAGGCCTACCTTCAAACTCTGTGCCTTTTTGCTTGACTTTGGGAGCAAGTTCCAAATGCCTGAAGGTACCACGCGTACTATTGTTTGTACAGATTAACAAGTATGAACACAATGGGGACCAAACAGCCGTCATACCGCTCAGGAAGGAGACGCGTTCTGTCTCCTAAGAGATTAACTTACTTTGGTGCGAAACGTGCAAATCAATACCAGAACAACAGCAAGGAGAACTAGGATTAAATGTCAGGAATTGTGAAACACTGAGTTTAAATGTATTTGGCTAAGGTGTATGTGAACTTCCAATTTCAACTGTATGTGTTAGAAATTCTATTTGTAGCATCAAAGTGTAGTGAAGGACAACACATTGTTCTCATGTTGAAGGTGCTAGTTCCCGTGTTTTGGAATCTTACTTTGCCTTATATTAATTAAATGTTTAACAATGGTTGTTTGCAATAAAATATTGTTTTCATGTCATTTCCACCACACCTTGTCACTTCCAACAAAAAAACATATTTTTGAGGTAAATGAGTATATTATGTATAATTTACATGTATTTGTTTTCGATATGAAAATCATATGGTTAATGACGTGATGGAAATGACATTTGTCTATGGCTGTCTGGGGAAAAATGACAAATATATACATTCCTGAATAGTATGATCGCAGCCATTATCAGATATAGTTTCTCGACAAATCAAATACAAGTACAGTACTGGTAAAATGGTGTTTGAATAAGTTTTAATTTCTGAAAGTTTGCACGGTCAAAGTGCCCGAAATTGCAGAATCACTACTACTGCTACTACTACTATTACTACTGCTACTACTATTACTACTGCTACTACTAATATTACTACTACTATTACTACTTCTGCTACTACTACTACTACTATTACTACTACTACTATTAGTACTACTACTATTACTACTGCTACTACTATTAGTACTACTACTATTACTACTGCTACTATTACTACTGCTACTTCTACTAATACTAATACTTCTGCTACTACTGCTATTACTACTACTACTACTATTGCTACTACTACTACTACTATTGCTACTACTACTTCTACTACTACTGCTATTGCTACTACTTCTACTACTGCTATTGCTACTACTACTTCTGCTACTACTATTACTACTGCTACTATTACTACTGCTACTACTTCTACTCCTACTATTACTACTGCTACTACTATTACTGCTGCTACTACTATTACTGCTGCTATTACTACTTCTACTACTATTACTACTGATACTACTTCTACTACTACTGCTATTACTACTGCTATTACTGCTACTACTACTACTAATATTACTTCTGCTACTACTACTATTACTACTACTGCTATTGCAACTACTACTTCTACTACTATTACTATTACTACTACTACTGCTACTGCTACTATTTGTGCTACTGCTACTACTATTTGTGCTACTGCTACTACTATTAGTGCTACTGCTACTACTATTAGTGCTACTGCTACTACTATTAGTGCTACTGCTACTACTATTAGTGCTACTGCTACTACTATTAGTACTACTGCTACTACTATTAGTACTACTGCTACTACTACTACTGCTACTATTACTATTACTACTACTTCTACTACTTCTACTGCTACTACTACTAATAATAATAATATTAAACAGATAAAGGGTGTAATTACAATGTTGTTTATGCTCCACTTGTCCTTTTCTCATGGCAATGGGCCACAAATCTCCCTCTCTGTTTGATTTAAAAGTATTTTTTTACTTAAGTACTTTACACCACTGAATAAATGTCTGTTATGGCTGTACACGTCTGTCTTGACTAGGCTACCTGCTGATACCTGGCCTCAGGCCATAGTCACAATTCCTTAGAACTCCAGTCCTTATTTCACAGCATCTGATCTTACATGTCATCAACCATAGTTGTCATTCATGGGAGACGACATGTTTGCTGTTGCATTGTCTTTGGTTTCACTTTATCTTCTCTGTGAAAACAGCTCTGTTTGATCTAGACCCAAATCTCTGAGAAAGAATGCAGTGGAATAACAACACCAAATCTACTTCAAACCACACATAACATCATTAGTTACGATGAATAGAAAACATGATAGCTAGGTCCAGCCTGCCTGACAGCTAGGCCCTGCCTGCTGGCCAGAAAGCTACAGTACCTTCGGAAAGTATTCACACACATTGACTTTTTCCACTTTTTGTTTTACATTACAGCCTTATTCCAAAATGGATTAAATCTACACACAATACCACATAATTAAAAAGCAACACAAAATAATGTTTTACATTTTTGAAAATGTGGATAAAAACATAAATACCTTATTTACATAAGTATTCAGACCATTTGCTATGAGACTCAACATTGAGCTCAGATGCATCCTGTTTCCATTGATCATCCTTAAGATGTGTTTTGATTGGAGTGCACCTGTGGTAAATTCAATTGATTGGACATGATTTGGAAAGGCACCTGTCTATATAAGGTCCCACAATTGACAGTGCATGTCAGAGCAAAAAAACAAGCCATGAGGTCGAAGGAATTGTCCGTGGAGCACCGAGGCAGAATTTTCTCGAGGCACAGATCTGGGGAAGGATACCAAGACATTTCTGCATCATTGAAGGTCCCCAAGAACACAGTGGCCTCCATCATTCTTAAATGGAAGAAGTTTGGAACCACCAAGACTCTTCCTAGAGCTGGCTGCCCAGCCAAACTGGGCAATTGGGGGAAGGGCCTTGGTCAGGAAGGTGAATAAGAACCCGATTGTCATGCTGACAGCTCAAGAGTTCCTCTGTGGAGATGGGAGAACCTTCCAGAAGGACAACTATCTCTGCAGCACTCCACCAATCAGGTCTTTACGGTAGAGTGGCCAATCCTCAGTAAAAGGCACATGGCAGCCTGCTTGGCATTTGCCAACGGCACCGAAAGACTCTGACCACAAGAAACAATATTCTCTGGTCTGATGAAACCAAGATTGATCTATTTGGCCTGAATGCCAAGCGTCACGCGTGGAGGATACCTGGCACCATCCTTACGATGAAGTATGGTTGTGGCAGTATCATGCTGTGGGAATGTTTTTCAGCGGCACGGACTGAAGACTAGTCAGCATTGAGGCAAAGATGAATGGAGCAAAGTACAGAGAGATCCTTGTCGATGACCTCAGACTGAGGCGACAGTTCAATCTTCCAACAGGACATCAAACCTAAGCACACAGCCAAGACAACGCAGGAGTGGCTTCGGGACAAGTCTGTCTTTGAGTGGCCCAGCCAGAGCATGGACTTGAACCTGATCAAACATCTCTGGAGAGACCTGAACATTGCTGTGCAGCCATGCTCCCCATCCAACCTGACAGAGCTTGAGAGTATCTGTAGAGAAGAATGTGAGAAACTCCCCAAATATAGATGTGCCAAGCTTATAGCGTCATACCCAAGAAGACTCGATGCTGTAATCACTGACAAAGGTACTTCAACAAAGTACTGAGTAAAGGGTCTGAATATTTAAGTAAATGTGATACTTCTGTTTAAAAAATATATAAATTAGCAGAAATTTCTTAACCTGCTTCTGCTTTTTTCATAATGGGGTATTGTGTGTAGATTGATGAGGAATAAAACGATTGAATACATTTTAGAAGAAGACCTAACAAAATGGGTTCTGAATGCTTTCCGAAGGCCCTGTATGTCTGCCCGACAGACAAGTAGTTCCTGGTTAATAGAATTCCAAGAGTGTGCAAAGCTGTCATCATGGCAAAGGGTGGCTACTTTGAAGAATCTCAAATATAAAATATTTTTGGATTTATTGAACACTTTTTTTGGTTACTACATAATTCCATATGTGTTATTTCATAGTTTTGATGTTTTCACTATTATTCTACAATGTAGGAAATGGTCAAATTAAAGAACTCTTGAATGAGTAGGTGTGTCCAAACTTTTGACTGGTACTGTAAATCTACTTGAAAAACTATGGCAAGACTTGAAAATGGTTGTCACACCATGATTAACAACCAGTTTGACAGAGCTTGAAGAATTTAGAAAATAATCATTGACAAACGTTGCACAATCCAGGTGCAGCAAGCTCTTGGAGACTTACCCAGAAAGACATACAACTGTAATCACTGCCAAAGGTGATTCTAACATGTATTGACTCGGGTGTAAATTGTTATGTGGTATTTCATTTTCAAAAATGTCTAAAATGTTTTCACTTTGACATTATGGGTAGTGTGTAGATGGGTGAGAAAAGTCAGGCTGTAACGCAACAAAATGTGGAATAAGTCGAGGGAAATGAAATGAAATTGTATGGGCCACATACACATATTTAGCAGATGTTATTGCGGGTGTAGCGAAATGCTTGTTTTCCTAGCTCCAGCCGTGCAGTAATATCTAACAACAATACACACAGATCTAAACGTATCCATACCATAGCAGCTGCCATATGTCTTTTACTTGAGAGCTCTGCCCTCTATGCCAGGTCTCCCTTGAGAAAAGTCTGTTATTGTTAACCTGGTAAAAGAAGCTAAAGGTTGTGTGCTCTCTCACTAGATAGAATTGTGTGTTTCAGTGGCAGATTTTCCAAAGAAAATACACATATCAGCATTTCTCAATCAGATTAGATACACAGCTCATTTCATTCATAAATGTAGGTGCTCGTTATGGTAAATATTACAGTTCTCTAGGTCCTCCATTCCCAAACCTAAAGCCCCCTGTCCCCAGCAGGAAATACCAGGAAAAAGTGTTTTGCTTAAGGTACAACTTCCTATTGAGAAAATGCAAGATAACTCAAGGTTATATTTAGATTGAGAGTTACTGACATGAATAGAAGCATATACAGGCAATCAATAAAATGTATTTATAAATCCCGTTTTACATTAGCAGTATATAGCAAAGTGCTTATACAGAAACCCAGCCTAAAACCCCAAAGAGCAAGCAATGCATACGTGGAAGCACAGTGGACAGCAAAAACTCCTTCGAAAGGCAGGGACCTAGGAAGACGTTTGTAACTTCTCATGATTTAGCCTATTTGTCAAACCAAATCTGAATGTTTGATATCATTTTTATTGTTCACTGTTGAGAGTAATTGTTTCCAAGTGTAATCACTCAATGTCCTACTACAAGGATGTGGTCAGGTTGACACACTTCCGAGTCACAATAACACCAACACACACACACACCACAGATTGCCAGGGTAAGTACAATGAGCAGTTGGTAAAATGAAGTCTACTGCGTGCTTGCCCCATATGAACAAAAACACAATTTAGGTTAGTGTGTAGACAAGGCTTTGTCATTAAAATAATGTCTATTTTTCAGATCTGCCAAGCAGGCTAGACGGGTGACAGTTGTCTCCACTGAGCTGCTCCAGGCCTGGAGAGCCACAATGGAACTTCCAGAGGCCTGTGGACCTGAAGCAGTGTGATGTGGTCCAGGTAATTATCACACACACTCAATCACTCTTTCTGTTTTGTTGAATCATTATTTCCACTTAAGAAAATTGTGCCCCTCTCTTTTAGATCTTACACCCCTATTCGCTCAACTACAGCCCTCACATCTGCAGTTGTCTGCCCTGCACCTGCTATACAGAGTTAACAGGTATCCCAGGCATCCTTGTTTCTCAGTCAGAACACTGGAATGTGAGATGGGATCTACACCTCCATTAAAATGATAGAAATCCTCATTTCGTTTCATGTTTTTCAATTTGAGCTAATACTTTCTCCTTCTCAACATCTAAGGCGAGGGGGACGGTGTGGCTTCGTGACGATGATCACAAGGGTCGCTGCTCACCTGTTTGACGGCTCCAACGCAGTTACACCTCCGACTCCGACAAAACATCAGCTCTGCCGGTGTCGGATATTACCTGTTAAGACTTGATCTGATTGAATCTTACAGTCAATCACTCTGTTTCGTTATATTATCCTTGTCATTTAATAAAATCGTGCCTCTCTTTTAGATCTGCCACCCACCCTGCCAGCAGTCCTCTGCTGTGGTATTTCATTTCCCGGCTGCACCAGTTCCCACTACACTGGCCGGGACGGGAGACACTTTGAAGACTCCCAGATGGATACAGGTCATTCAGAATGACATTACATACACATACGCTCGCTCACACCAACAGACATGCTCACACACAAACATGGGGTTGAGTGGTATACGTACTGTCACTTTGTGCATCTCTCTTTCAGATCTGCCTTGCACTCCACTACTGCCCCTGACCAACAGACATGCTCACACACAAACATGGGGTTGAGTGGTATACGTACTGTCACTTTGTGCATCTCTCTTTCAGATCTGCCTTGCACTCCACTACTGCCCCTGACCAACAGACATGCTCACACACAAACATGGGGTTGAGTGGTATACGTACTGTCACTTTGTGCATCTCTCTTTCAGATCTGCCTTGCACTCCACTACTGCCCCTGACCAACAGACATGCTCACACACAAACATGGGGTTGAGTGGTATACGTACTGTCACTTTGTGCATCTCTCTTTCAGATCTGCCTTGCACTCTACTACTGCCCCTGACCAACAGACATGCTCACACACAAACATGGGGTTGAGTGGTATACGTACTGTCACTTTGTGCATCTCTCTTTCAGATCTGCCTTGCACTCCACTACTGCCCCTGACCAACAGACATGCTCACACACAAACATGGGGTTGAGTGGTATACGTACTGTCACTTTGTGCATCTCTCTTTCAGATCTGCCTTGCACTCCACTACTGCCCCTGACCAACAGACATGCTCACACACAGACATGGGGTTGAGTGGTATACGTACTGTCACTTTGTGCATCTCTCTTTCAGATCTGCCTTGCACTCCACTACTGCCCCTGACCAACAGACATGCTCACACACAGACATGGGGTTGAGTGGTATACGTACTGTCACTTTGTGCATCTCTCTTTCAGATCTGCCTTGCACTCCACCACTGCCCCTGACAGCCTCACCCGGAAGTGCAGACTGACAAAGTAGAGATGGGTGTCTGACAGGAAAAAATAAAACACAACCTTCACACACTCTCTCTCTCTCTCTCTCTCTCTTTCTCTGTCAATGTATATCAAAATATAACTACTTATTATTTTATGTTTGCTCCATTTTATTTGAAGATTTTGTGCAATAAAGTACATTCACAGACAAAGCAAGATCTTTGGTTTATTGGATATTTCTCTGATTGAAATGTGTGACCAAAAGGAAGTCAGCAGACCTGCAACCCTCTGGGATTGTGTGCAGGTTTTGTCATCTGAAGCTGGGCCCCAACAGCGCTCACATACAGTTGAAGTCAGAAGTTTACATACACCTTGGCCAAATACATTTAAACTCAGTTTTTCACAATTCCTAACATTTAATTCTAGTAAAAATTCCCTGTCTTAGGTCAGTTAGGATCACCATTTTATTTTAAGAATGTGAAATGTCAGAATAATAGTAGAGGGAATGATTTATTTCAGCTTTCATTTCTTTCATCACATTCCCAGTGGGTCAGAAGTTTACATACACTCAATTAGCATTTGGTAGCGTTGCCTTTAAATTGTTTAACTTGGGCCAAACGTTTTAGGTAGCCTTCCACAAGCTTCCCACAATAAGTTGGGTGAATTTCGGCCCATTCCTCCTGACAGAGCTGGTGTAACTGAGTCAGGTTTGTAGGCCTCCTTACTGGCACACACTTTTTCAGTTATGCCCGTAAACTTTCGAAAGGATTGAGGTCAGGGCTTTGTGATGGCCACTCCAATACCTTGACTTTGTCGTCCTTAAGCCATTTTGCCACAACTTTGGAAGTATGCTTGAGGTCATTGTCCATTTGGAAGACCCATTTGCGACCAAGCTTTAACTTCCTGACTGATGGTCTTGAGATGTTGCTTCAATATATCCACATCATTTTCCTACCTCATGATGCCATCTATTTTGTGAAGTGTGCCAATCCCTCTAGCAGCAAAGCACTCCCACCACATGATGCTGCCACCCCCGTGCTTCATGGTTGGGATGGTGTTCTTCGGCTTGCAAGCGTCGCCCTTTTTCCTCCAAACACAACGATGGTCATTATGGCCAAACAGTTCTATTTTTGTTTTTTCAGACTAGAGGACATTTCTCCAAAAATACGATCCCATGTGCAGTTGCAAACTGTAGTCTGGCTTTTTTATGGAGGCTTTGGAGCAGTGGCTTCTTCCTTGCTGAGTGGCCTTTCAGGTTATGTCAAAATAGGATTCGTTTTACTGTGGATATAGATACTTGTGTACCTGTTTCCTCCAGCATCTTCACGAGGACCTTTGCTGTTGTTCTGGGGTGATTTGCACTTTTCGCACCAAAGTACGTTCATATCTAGGAGGCAGAACACATCTCCTTCCTGAGCGGTATTACTGCTGCGTGGTCCCATGATGTTTATACTTGCGTACTATTTTTTGTACAGATGAATGTGGTACCTTCAGGCATTTGGAAATTGCTCCCTAGGATGAACCAGACTTGAGGTCTACAATTCATTTTCTGAGGTCTTGGCTGATTTCTTTTGATTTTCCCATGATGTCAAGCAAAGAGGCACTGAGTTTGAAGGTAAGCCTTGAAATACATCAACAGGTACACCTCCAATTGACTCAAATGATGTCAATTAGCCTATCAGAAACTTCTAAAGCAATGACATCATTTTCTGGAGTTTTCCAAGATGTTTAAAGGCACAGTCAACTTAGTGTATGTAAACTTCTGACCCACTGGAATTGTGATGGAACAGTGAAATAATCTGTCTGTAAACAATTGTTGGCAAAATGACTTGTGTCATGTACAAAGTAGATGTCTTAACCGACTTGCCAAAACTATAGTTTGTTAACAAGAAATTTGTGGAGTGGTTGAAAAATGAGTTTTAATGACTCCAACCTAAGTGTATGTAAACTTCCAACTTCAACTGTATGAACATGGTTCCCAGGAGTGACAGGCTGATATGTTTATTGTCTTGCAAAAATATGTTTTATGTACCAAGGTTATTCCCTGGCTAACCATCCACATTGTTCCTGGACAAACTAACGTTTCTTCTCCACAATGAATGTATGTAACTGTAACGACTCACGTGGGTTGATGTTAGTGGAATTCTAAATTCCTCTGTGTTATTTCCCAATCAGAATGAATTACTCTGTCAATGCATTCTATGGGATTGTAAAATCCATATTATTATAAGAATGGACAGAACCCCGGTCTTAAAAGTCAGGTAACAGCGTTTAATTCAAGAGAGTACTGGTACATACACATTTTTCCACAGGTTATAAACTGAAAATGACATCAGCGTTTTCTAAATGTTCTATCTCTTCATGACACGGGTAGAGAGGCCCTATAGTTCTTGAGCCTTCCATCCTCGCCTAAAGCCAAGGTCAGTCATTGTAAATCAGCATTCTAGACAGTCTAGAGATAGTCCGTCCCTGCCATCTGGAAATAGTTCATTCATTTGTACAAAGGAAGAGACCATCATTGTTACTAAACTCCTGACTATATTATATACAATTGGGAATGGGAGCAAGAGAGAAAATTCATTAGGTACAGTACAAAATAGCATTTGGACTAGTCAGTCCTGATTGAAATGTATACATAATTAGTCATCATTGATAAAATTCCCTTAACAGTTGAAGAAGGAGAACAAGGTGCAGCGTGGTAGGCGTTCATGATTTTTAATCAACTGAGCACCGCAACAAAATAACAAAGTAGAAAAAACGAAAGCGCACAGTTCTGTCAGACAACAAAACAGCTAAACAGAAAATAACTCTCCACAAAACCCAAACGGAAAATCACAACTACTCCTGGAGGTAGTTCCAGACCTCAGCTTTTTATAAGGCAGAAAAGCAGAGATGGGTGGCTGACAAGGAAAAATTAAACACAAAATGCACACACACTCTCCTATCTCTCTCACACACGCACTCCTATCTCTCTCTCACACACGCACTCCTATCTCTCTCTCACACACGCACTCCTATCTCTCTCTCACACACACTCCTATCTCTCTCTCACACACACTCTCCTATCTCTCTCACACACACTCTCCTATCTCTCTCTCACACACACTCTCCTATCTCTCTCACACACACACTCTCCTATCTCTCTCACACACACTCTCCTATCTCTCTCACACACACACTCCTATCTCTCTCTCACACACACTCTCCTATCTCTCTCACACACACTCTCCTATCTCTCTCACACACACACTCTCCTATCTCTCTCACACACTCTCCTATCTCTCTCACACACACACCCTATCTCTCTCTCACACACACTCTCCTATCTCTCTCTCACACACACTCTCCTATCTCTCTCTCACACACACTCTCCTATCTCTCTCACACACACTCTCCTATCTCTCTCTCACACACACTCTCCTATCTCTCTCTCACACACACTCTCCTATCTCTCTCTCACACACACTCTCCTATCTCTCTCACACACACTCTCCTATCTCTCTCACACACACACTCCTATCTCTCTCACACACACACTCTCCTATCTCTCTCTCACACACACTCTCCTATCTCTCTCTCACACACACTCTCCTATCTCTCTCTCACACACACTCTCCTATCTCTCTCTCACACACACTCTCCTATCTCTCTCTCACACACACTCTCCTATCTCTCTCACACACACATTATGTAATTATGTAAATAAATTGGAATTGTTTATTTTATGTGTGCTTTTAGGATTGGAGATATCTAGGTCTACAAATCTCTACAGTGCAGTTAACAAATATATTCTTTATAACTGACAACATTCTGTAATGAATAAATATTAGAATAGTGATCCATAATATAGTGACCAATAGTGACTGTGTTGTGATTGTTTAGTTTTAATTATTACACAAGTAGTGCTTCAGGGTGGGATCCAACCGTGTCTGAAAAGCAGCAGAAAAGGTCACCTAAATGTTTGTTATGGCTGTACACGTCTGTTTTGACTAGGCTACCTGCTGATACCTGGCCTCAGGCCATAGTCACAATTCCTTAGAACTCCAGTCCTTGTTTCACAGAATCTGATCTTACATCTCATCAACCATAGTTGTCATTCATGGGAGACGACATGTTTACTGTTGCATTGTCTTTGGTTTCACTTTAGCTTCTCTGTGAAAACAGATCTAGATCCAATTCCTCAGAACTCCAGCCCTCACTTCCTCAGATCAGTGTCAATGTTTCTGTGGGTGAACAGTAAACACACAGCCCCTATTTTAAGTCCAACAGTTTTAGGCCCACCACTACAACACTACGCTTACTACCCAGGGAATATTACACAACTTATTGGTAATAAAAACAATATTCAATGTCTTGAAAAAGACAACTGGAAGGCATTGATGATACAGAGTCAAGAACAATGTGTTGAACGTATTTATTTTGTAGAGAAACATCTCTGAGAAAGAATGCAGTGGAATAACAACACCAAATCTACTTCAAACCACACATAACATCATTAGTTACGATGAATAGAAAATACGACAGCTATGTGTTACAGGAATTAAATTCCTCTATGTTTTAATACCCAATTAAAATTAAACACTGTCAATTCCTAAGAATTTGTAAGACTCTTATTTGCATAAAACGTCTACCAGACGTGTTTATTCTCGAGAGTACTGAACATGATACAGTTTACCACAGATTATAAACTGAAAATGACGTCATTAGTTTTCCTACTACCCCGTCTCATCAACCAGCAGTACAATGGCTGTATAGTTCTCAAGCCTTCCCACATCGTCTCTCCCTACTAAGATAATTTACGACCCAAGCCAAGGTCTGCCTGTGTAGATAAGCATTCTATCCAGTCTGGCTATAAGTTCATTCATTTCTACCAAGGAACAGATAGTCATTGTTCTAATTCTTGATTATATTTACACACATTATATGGCCAGAAAGGCAGCTAGGTCCGGCCAAGTAGGTAGGTCCGGCCAAGTAGCTAGGTCCGGCCAAGTAGCTATAGTTCCTGGAAAAACTGACGTTTCTTCTCCACAATGAATTTATGTAGTGATCGATAGAGCAGAGCAAAGGTCAAATAAGGTCATGGTGGAAAAAGTATTATATTGTCATACTTGAGTAAAAGTAAAGGTGCCTTACATTTTTTTGTGAATGCTTACGTACTTGTTGCGGAATTTGGCTCTTTGTGTCAAAACTCTACACACAAGCCAAATAAGACATGACACTTGGAGATAAACATCTCACTTCTATGTCAAAATGAAACTCAAACTGAAACTTCAAAGCAGTTATGTACTTTACACAAAACACTGTCTTTAGTACTTTGTATACCTTTTTATTTTCTTATACAGGCTTCTGTGACAGATTGTTCCAGTACAGTACATCTAGTCACATTTCAATGAACACAAAAATATAAAGGCTTCAGAAAAAATATGTACAACCTATTTTTTGCCATTGCAGGTTTTTACAACAACAAAAAACACAAAGTAGAATTACAGTAATTAATACAATATATTACTGTAAACACAAACAAAAATGACAGTAAAATGACAGTGCAATGGTAAACAAAAAATAGTATTGTAAGGGATGGAGTAGATGGTTTCAAGATCCCACCTTCTGTTAGGGTCTGGCCACATCACCTCATCCACATCACAAGCAATGTCATCCCTGGCTAGGCAATGGGGAAAATAATTGCCTATCCAACCATGGACTGACCCCACCTCAATGTCTCCAAATGCCTCTTCCATTGCTTGCAGAAGAGGCAGGCGGGCATGTTGTTGGCGGTCATACACTTTCCAACGCCAAGCCGAAAATAATTCCTCAATGAGAAATGGGGAGTAAAGGGGGCAAGTATACAACTGTGAAGTTATTGTGGTTGGTGAACCAGTCCCTGACCAGAGCAGCCCGGTGGAAACTAACATTATCCCAGATGACAACAAACCTGGGCTGCTCTGGTCCGTCCTGTACAACTGTGAAGTTATTGTGGTTGGTGAACCAGTCCCTGACCAGAGCAGCCCGGTGGAAACTAACATTATCCCAGATGACAACAAACCTGGGCTGCTCTGATCCGTCCTGTACAACTGTGAAGTTATTGTGGTCGGTAAACCAGTCCCTGACCAGAGCAGCCCGGTGGAAACTAACATTATCCCAGATGACAACAAACCTGGGGTGCTCTGGTCCGTCCTGCACAGCTGCATTATGTTGTGCATCCAGAAATATGATTATGTGTGTAGTGTTGTAGGGACCGAGGGTGGTATGGTGATGCATCCAGAAATATGATTATGTGTGCAGTATTGTAGGGACCGAGGTTGGCATGGTGATGCATCCAGAAATATGATTATGTGTGTAGTGTTGTAGGGACTGAGGGTGGCATGGTGATGCATCCAGAAATATGATTATGTGTGTAGTATTGTAGGGACTGAGGGTGGCATGGTGATGCATCCAGAAATATGATTATGTGTTGCAGTATTGTAGGGACCGAGGTTGGCATGGTGATGCATCCAGAAATATGATTATGTGTGTAGTGTTGTAGGGACCGAGGGTGGCATGGTGATGCATCCAGAAATATGATTATGTGTTGTAGTATTGTAGGGACCGAGGGTGGCATGGTGATGCATCCAGAAATATGGTTATGTGTGTAGTATTGTAGGGACCGAGGGTGGCATGGTGATTAATCCAGAAATATGATTATGTGTGTAGTATTGTAGGGACCGAGGTTGGCATGGTGATACATCCAGAAATATGATTATGTGTGTAGTATTGTAGGGACCGAGGTTGGCATGGTGATGCATCCAGAAATATGATTATGTGTGTAGTATTGTAGGGACCGAGGTTGGCATGGTGATGCATCCAGAAATATGATTATGTGTGTAGTGTTGTAGGGACCGAGGTTGGCATGGTGATGCATCCAGAAATATGATTATGTGTGTAGTGTTGTAGGGACTGAGGTTGGCATGGTGATGCATCCAGAAATATGATTATGTGTGTAGTATTGTAGGGACCGAGGTTGGCATGGTGATGCATCCAGAAATATGATTATGTGTGTAGTATTGTAGGGACCGAGGTTGGCATGGTGATGCATCCAGAAATATGATTATGTGTTGCAGTATTGTAGGGACCGAGGGTGGCATGGTGATGCATCCAGAAATATGATTATGTGTGTAGTATTGTAGGGACCGAGGTTGGCATGGTGATGCATCCAGAAATATGATTATGTGTGTAGTATTGTAGGGACCGAGGTTGGCATGGTGATGCATCCAGAAATATGATTATGTGTGCAGTATTGTAGGGACCGAGGTTGGCATGGTGATGCATCCAGAAATATGATTATGTGTTACAGTATTGTAGGGACTGAGGGTGGCATGGTGATGCATCCAGAAATATGATTATGTGTGTAGTATTGTAGGGACCGAGGTTGGCATGGTGATGCATCCAGAAATATGATTATGTGTTGTAGTATTGTAGGGACCGAGGGTGGCATGGTGATACATCCAGAAATATGATTATGTGTTGTAGTGTTGTAGGGACCGAGGGTGGCATGGTGATGCATCCAGAAATATGATTATGTGTTGCAGTATTGTAGGGACCGAAGGTGGCATGGTGATGCATCCAGAAATATGATTATGTGTTGCAGTATTGTAGGGACTGAGGGTGGCATGGTGATGCATCCAGAAATATGATTATGTGTGTAGTATTGTAGGGACCGAGGGTGGCATGGTGATGCATCCAGAAATATGATTATGTGTTGCAGTATTGTAGGGACCGAGGGTGGCATGGTGATGCATCCAGAAATATGATTATGTGTGTAGTATTGTAGGGACTGAGGTTGGCATGGTGATACATCCAGAAATATGATTATGTGTGTAGTATTGTAGGGACCGAGGTTGGCATGGTGATGCATCCAGAAATATGATTATGTGTGTAAGTGTTGTGGGGACCGAGGGTGGCATGGTGATGCATCCAGAAATATGATTATGTGTTGCAGTATTGTAGGGACCGAGGGTGGCATGGTGATGCATCCAGAAATATGATTATGTATTGCAGTATTGTAGGGACCGAGGGTGGCATGGTGATGCATCCAGAAATATGATTATGTATTGCAGTATTGTAGGGACCGAGGGTGGCATGGTGATGGAGAACTCCTTGCAGACTAATGGCGGCACACAAGGTGATATTTCCCCCTCGCTGTCCAGGGACATTCACAACGGCTCTTTGTCCTATAACATGTCGGCCCTGACGCCTGGTCGCTCTGGATAAGAGCGTCTGCTAAATGACTTAAATGTAAATGTAAATGTAGATAGAATCCAGCTTCATCAATGAAAAAAGGCTCTAACAGAAAATGCAAACACTGTACCGTGAATATGGAAAACGCAAAACACAAGACTACAATGTCTGCATTTTCACACAAGGATGGGGGTGGGTTGGGTCAGACACATTCAGTCAAAACTACAAGCAAGGCAGGTGTCCCCACAGACCCCTCCCCCACACCCAGAATGGGGGCACCTGCTTAGGTCACATACTGCTTTGTCTGAATGTATCTATGCAGGGTCAATAGGACACAATCTACTGCCATTACAGTACAGTGACACTTACTTGCACATAGTCATAGTGAAGGTCTTTGACTAACTGTGTTCCTCTCAAATGGAACCCTGTACAGCGGCGTCATTGTAAGTTAGTGTTAACGCAAGATGCATGCATGACATGACACGGTTGATATTATGGAATGTTGTGTGATCTGCAATGATTTACACTCATAGTTAGTTTTCCACAAGTTTGCTAAATCTTTGGCCCATTTTCCCCAAACTGAAGACAAAACCACATACACAAAATGCTAAACTCTACCAATCTCTAGCAAATGCAAACACTGCATTCAAAACTTTTCTTTACCAAATGTTTTGTTTTGCATCAAAATGACACACACTCGTCATATGAATAGATCTGTCTACGAACCAACAACACACTGATGTGCTCAACACAACTATGAATATACCATCAGTAGGTTTCCAGTAGGACTCCTGGACAGTCTGTGGTGCAACGTGATGTTGGTGGATGGAGCGAGACATGATGTCCCAGATGTGCTCAATTGGATTCAGGTCTGGGGAACGGGCGGGCCAGTCCATAGCATCAATGCCTTCCTCTTGCAGGAACTGCTGACACACTCCAGCCACATGAGGTCTAGCATTGTCTTGCATTAGGAGGAACCCAGGGCCAACCGCACCAGCATATGGTCTCACAAGGGGTCTGAGGATCTCATCTCGGTACCTAATGGCAGTCAGGCTACCTCTGGCGAGCACATGGAGGGCTGTGCGGCCCCCCAAAGAAATGCCACCCCACACCATGACTGACCCACCGCCAAACTGGTCATGCTGGAGGATGTTGCAGGCAGCAGAACGTTCTCCACGGTGTCTCCAGACTCTGTCACATGTGCTCAGTGTGAACCTGCTTTCATCTGTGAAGAGCACAGGGCGCCAGTCGCGAATTTGCCAATCTTGGTGTTCTCTGGCAAATGCCAAACGTTCTGCACGGTGTTGGGCTGTAAGCACAACCCCCACCTGTGGACATCGGGCACTCATACCATGGAGTCTGTTTATGACCGTTTGAGCAGACACATGCACATTTGTGGCCTGCTGGAGGTCATTTTGCAGGGCTCTGGCAGTGCTCCTCCTTGCACAAAGGTGGAGGTAGCGGTCCTGCTGCTGGGTTGTTGCCCTCCTACACGTCTCCTGATGTACTGGCCTGTCTCCTGGTAGCGCCTCCATGCTCTGGACACTACGCTGACAGACGCAGCAAACCTTCTTGCCACAGCTCGCATTAATTTCCATCCTGGATGAGCTGCACTACCTGAGCCACTTGTGTGGGTTGTAGACTCCGTTTCATGCTACCACTAGAGTGAAAGCACCGCCAGCATTCAAAAGTGAACAAAACATCAACCAGGAAGCATAGGAACTGAGAAGTGGTCTGTGGTCCCCACCTGCAGAACCACTCCTTTATTGGGGGTGTCTTGCTAATTGCCTATAATTTCCACCTGTTGTCTATTCCATTTGCACAACAGCATGTGAAATTTATTGTCAATCAGTGTTGCTTCCTAAGTGGACAGTTTGATTTCACAGAAGTGTGATTGACTTGGAGTTACATTGTGTTGTTTAAGTGTTCCCTTTATTTTTTCGAACAGTGTATAAGAATAAAGACATTAGGCTGCATCCTGCCTCCTATTTTGGTCTGGCTACAGCACCTCATCTACATCACAAGCCATGTTCTCCCTGGCTAAACAATCTTCTGGAGTGACGGATCCGAAAGCCCCCACATCAACTTCACCACATGCATCCTCCGTTGCCTGGAGAAAAGGCATGTGTGCGAGGGTATGGCGATCATACACCTTCCAAAAAAAACATTCAATAGGGTTTAGTAATGGGGAATATGGTGGGAGGTATAGAACAATACATTGTGGGTGGTTAATTAACCAGTTGTGGACCAGAGCAGCCTGGTGGAAACTCACGTTGTCCCAGATGACAACATTCCTGGGCTGCTCTGGTCCACCCCTCTGCTCAGCTGGAATGAGGAAGCCATGTAGTGTGTCCAGGAATGTGATGAGAAGGACGGTGTTGTAGGGACCAAGGTGATGGTGATGGAGGGCGGTGATGGAGGATGCCTCGCTGGCTAACAGCTGCGCACATGGTGATATTCCCTCCACACTGTCCAGGGACATTCACAATGGCACGGTGGCCAATAATGTTCCATCCCCTTCTTTTGGCTCGGTTAAAGCCAGCCTCATCAATGTAAATATAAACGTACTGAATTGCTGCGGCATCCAACTACAAGACTCTCTGAAACAGACAAGACAATATGTGACATAGACCTAGAGCAGTCAATATGGTGAAGCACAATACACTGGATTACAGAACTGTGATGTGTCTATACAGTGCTGATATGATAGTAAATTCACAGTATAGTACTTACTTGCACATATTCATAGTGCTGTTCTTTAACTCTCGGAGTGTCACTTTAATGGCACCTTGTAGACCTGTTTCATCCGGATTCGGTTGTGCTGTAACACACGGTCCAATGTAGACAAGCCCACCTGGTGAATATTACGTTGTCTGCAATCATGTGGTTCTGGATTTCCCGTAGTGTAATGGTATTGTTTGCCACCACCATGTTCACAATAGCTGTTTTGGGGTGAACAGCCTGTGTCTTCCAACATGGCCTGACCGTCTCTATTCTGGTGTGAACAGCCGGTGTCTTCCACCATGGCCTGACCGTCTCTGTTCTGGTGTGAACAGCCGGTGTCTTCCACCATGGCCTGAACGTCTCTGTTCTGGTGTGAACAGCCGGTGTCTTCCACCATGGCCTGACCGTCTCTGTTCTGGTGTGAACAGCCGGTGTCTTCCACCATGGCCTGACCGTCTCTGTTCTGGTGTGAACAGCCGGTGTCTTCCACCATGGCCTGGCCGTCTCTGTTCTGGTGTGAACAGCCGGTGTCTTCCACCATGGCCTGACCGTCTCTGTTCTGGTGTGAACAGCCGGTGTCTTCCACCATGGCCTGACCGTCTCTGTTCTGGTGTGAACAGCCGGTGTCTTCCACCATGGCCTGACCGTCTCTGTTCTGGTGTGAACAGACAGTGTCTTCCACCATGGCCTGACCGTCTCTGTTCTGGTGTGAACAGCCGGTGTCTTCCACCATGGCCTGACCGTCTCTGTTCTGGTGTGAACAGCCGGTGTCTTCCACCATGGCCTGACCGTCTCTGTTCTGGTGTGAACAGCCGGTGTCTTCCACCATGGCCTGACCGTCTCTGTTCTGGTGTGAACAGCCGGTGTCTTCCACCATGGCCTGGCCGTCTCTGTTCTGGTGTGAACAGCCGGTGTCTTCCACCATGGCCTGACCGTCTCTGTTCTGGTGTGAACAGCCGGTGTCTTCCACCATGGCCTGGCCGTCTCTGTTCTGGTGTGAACAGCCGGTGTCTTCCACCATGGCCTGACCGTCTCTGTTCTGGTGTGAACAGCCGGTGTCTTCCACCATGGCCTGACCGTCTCTGTTCTGGTGTGAACAGCCGGTGTCTTCCACCATAGCCTGACCGTCTCTGTTCTGGTGTGAACAGCCGGTGTCTTCCACCATGGCCTGACCGTCTCTGTTCTGGTGTGAACAGCCGGTGTCTTCCACCATGGCCTGACCGTCTCTGTTCTGATGTGAACAGCCGGTGTCTTCCACCATGGCCTGACCGTCTCTGTTCTGGTGTGAACAGCCGGTGTCTTCCACCATGGCCTGACCGTCTCTGTTCTGGTGTGAACAGCCGGTGTCTTCCACCATGGCCTGACCGTCTCTGTTCTGGTGTGAACAGCCGGTGTCTTCCACCATGGCCTGACCGTCTCTGTTCTGGTGTGAACAGACGGTGTCTTCCACCATGGCCTGACCGTCTCTGTTCTGGTGTGAACAGCCGGTGTCTTCCACCATGGTCTGACCGTCTCTGTTCTGGTGTGAACAGCCGGTGTCTTCCACCATGGCCTGACCGTCTCTGTTCTGGTGTGAACAGCCGGTGTCTTCCACCATGGCCTGACCGTCTCTGTTCTGGTGTGAACAGCCGGTGTCTTCCACCATGGCCTGACCGTCTCTGTTCTGGTGTGAACAGCCGGTGTCTTCCACCATGGCCTGACCGTCTCTGTTCTGGTGTGAACAGCCGGTGTCTTCCACCATGGCCTGACCGTCTCTGTTCTGGTGTGAACAGCCGGTGTCTTCCACCATGGCCTGGCCGTCTCTGTTCTGGTGTGAACAGCGGTGTCTTCCACCATGGCCTGACCGTCTCTGTTCTGGTGTGAACAGCCGGTGTCTTCCACCATGGCCTGACCGTCTCTGTTCTGGTGTGAACAGCCGGTGTCTTCCACCATGGCCTGACCGTCTCTGTTCTGGTGTGAACAGCCGGTGTCTTCCACCATGGCCTGACCGTCTCTGTTCTGGTGTGAACAGCCGGTGTCTTCCACCATGGCCTGACCGTCTCTGTTCTGGTGTGAACAGCCGGTGTCTTCCACCATGGCCTGACCGTCTCTGTTCTGATGTGAACAGCCGGTGTCTTCCACCATGGCCTGACCGTCTCTGTTCTGGTGTGAACAGCCGGTGTCTTCCACCATGGCCTGACCGTCTCTGTTCTGGTGTGAACAGCCGGTGTCTTCCACCATGGCCTGACCGTCTCTGTTCTGGTGTGAACATCCGGTGTCTTCCACCATGGCCTGACCGTCACTGTTCTGGTGTGAACAGCCGGTGTCTTCCACCATGGCCTGACCGTCTCTCAGTTCTGCAGAAGATACACAAATATATGATTGGTTACAGTAAGACAAAGTAGTCTATTTTCTGTCAATATGAAATGACATTACATTAACATTGACCAACAATCACTGAGTAACAGAGGCCTACTGATATGTCAGACTGCAGTATACATACATAAAGGGCATAGTGTAGATGGTAGGTAACTTACCGGTTGTCATTTCTGAATGTATGGCTAATCAATTTAACCGTGTAGCGGCTCAGGTTGGACTGAACTCTCTGCCCAGCCTCCCTTATACTCAATCAATGGTTGAGCACATGGTCAACCAATGTGGCCCTGAGACAACTGTCCTTCCTCCTCCTACTCTCACTCCTTCATCATTGACTTCCAAAACAGGAGCGCTCATCTGGCCTTTTATAGTGCTAAAGCTCTGATTTAAAAGCAAACAATTCAGCAACTAGTGTTTACACCTCCTGTGAGGAGTGGGTGTTGCCAATTGGTGTATAGAGCTTGGTATTGTGATTGGCGTTGTTTTCCAAAGGGACTAAAGAGATTTTCATTTTGAATGTTGTGCCTAATGTAGGGAACCATGCAGTGTTTTACAAAAAGTGTGATATAGAATTGAAAACTGATTGTAAAGCAGGAATTGTGCATGCAATTTTGCAAACTTGGTTTAGGGATTTGGTATATGAGTTTCAGGTTCCGGTGATTGAGTTTCATGGTCCAGTTTTAGTGTGTGAACAATGGGGGAAAACTAATGTAGGTGGATGGTGTTTGCCAACACTAGAGTGACAATAGCCAGTTCCTGTTCCTGGGTGAACAGACATCACCTTCCACCCTCAGGTCATTGTGATGGGGCCGTGAGTGGGAAGCAGGTGAAACATTATAATCAAACCAAGAACACAACACTAACAAAAGGCTAAATGCCAATACACAAGAACAATACCAACTGGTGAGTGAACATGGGAAAGTGACAAAGGGGAGGAAATGAAATGAAGGAAATGGAGTCCAGGTGTGAATCATAATGATTAACAGGTGCGCGTAATGACGGGTGCCAGGTGTGAATCATAATTATTAACAGGTGCGCGTAATGACGGGTGCCAGGTGTGAATCATAATGATTAACAGGTGCACGTAATGACGGGTGCCAGGTGTGAATCATAATGATTAACAGGTGCGCGTAATGACGGGTACCAGGTGTGCGCAAAGCTGATTTTCAGGACTGGTGGTTAGTATTCTGGCGATGTCACGCATCAGAGGGGAGGAGCAGGAGTAGACGTGACAGTCGTCTGGTAGTTCTTTAGAAAATCCAAGAATGTGATGTCATTGGTTAGGTTCTTTTTCTACATCCTGTACACAGTAACATTAAAACTGTATTACATGTACTTAACAGCGCTATACCCATTTTTTTGTTCACTGAGGAGCATAGACCTAATATTGTAGGACTACATTGTATTGTACTGTGATGCAGAATGATGTGCAACAATTACATAGGTACAGTTTAATGTAGAAAGTTGAAGACATACCTGTTCTCCAGTCTAAATGTTCGTATTATGGATGCTACCGTGTAGCGACTCAGGTTGGGCTGGACTCTCTGCCTCCCTCATCGCCAGGCCATGATTTATGACATGGTCCACCAAAGTGTTCCTAATGTTGTCGGAAATATGTCTCTGTCTATTGCCTGGTCCCCTTTGTCCTCTCACTCTCACTGCCTATATGTTTGTCAAGTTCTCACAAAAGATGTGATCTTACCTGAGGTCTATTTGTAGTGGTAAGGCTCAGACTAATTGGTTTTCAAGCAGAACATGTGTTTGTACTTTTGGTGCCTCTGTTTAAGGCATGGTTACAAAAGTTAAGGGTTTGATGTTTTTGTCTAAGCATTTACTTTCAGTGTGGAAGCAATCGGCAAGAACTGTAATAGAAAATGACTCAAGTAAAAGTGAGTCACCCAGTAAAATACTACTTGACTAAAAGTAAAAAAGTATTTGGTTTTAAATATACTTAAGTATCAAAAGTTAAAGTATAAATAATTTCAAATGGCTTAGATTAAGCAAACCAGATGGCACTATTTTCATGTTTTCTAACACTCAGACATCATTTACAAACAAAGTATTTTTTTACTTAAGTACTTTACACCACTGAATAAGGTCATCAAAATGTCTGTTATGGCTGTACACGTCTGTTTTGACTAGGCTAGCTGCTGATACCTGGCCTCATGTCATAGTCACAATTCCTTAGAACTCCAGTCCTTGTTTCACAGCATCTGATCTTACATGTCATCAACCATAGTTGTCATTCATGGGAGATTTGATTTGATTTGATTAGGATCTCTTTTAGTCCCCATTTGGACTAATCTTCCAAGAGTCCTTAACATTAAAATACAATTTATAATACAAACACACTTTCACATATAACACACTATTACAAACATACATAATACACGAGCATAATGACCCAATAAATACTCAAACTAAAAATTTAAAAAAATATTGATTCTTCATCTACTATAGTCCCACAACATTTCTATATACTATATTTAAATTGTATTAAATTATGTTTAAACTTATATATTGAAAGGTTTCTAGTTTGCTCAGTTAATTTATTCCATTTCTTTATTGCTCTAAATCAAAATGTTCTTTTGCCCATTTCTTTTTTCTGTCTGGATAACGCATAGATGGTGGACAATCTATTCCTAGTATTTACTGAATGTCTGTCTCTTACCAACTGAATACCATTGTGAATAGAACTTGGCCGTTTTAAATGATGTATATTATGAAATAAGATAAGCATGTTTTTTTCAATTATCTTGTCGATTGATGACCAACCAAGAACATTGCGCATGACTGCAACAGAAGAACCATATCTTCGCCTTAAAACAATCCTTGCTGCTTTATTGACGACATGTTTACTGTTGCATTGTCTTTGGTTTCACTTTAGCTTCTCTGTGAAAACAGATATGTTTGATCTAGATCCAATTCCTCAGAACTCCAGCCCTCACTTCCTCAGATCAGTGTCAATGTTTCTGTGGGTGAACAGTAAACACACAGCCCCTATTTTAAGTCCGACAGTTTTAGGCCCACCACTACAACACTACGCTTACTACCCAGGGAATATTACACAACTTATTGGTAATAAAAACAATATTCAATGTCTTGAAAAAGACAACTGGAAGGCATTGATGATACAGAGTCAAGAACAATGTGTTGAACGTATTTATTTTGTAGAGAAACATCTCTGAGAAAGAATGCAGTGGAATAACAACACCAAATCTACTTCAAACCACACATAACATCATTAGTTACGATGCTGGGCTTCAAAACACAAAGAGAAAAGACTAGAGGGATCGGGGTTGAGGTGAGGAGGGGGATTCAGGGAGGCTCTCTTGAGTTGCAGGGGCTTCGGTCTTCTTTGTGGGGGCCTCTTGGATTGGAGGGAGACTTTTCTGAGTTGCCGCAGCTTCTGTCTTTTTGGGGACCTCCTTTCCATCAACCTCATCCTTCATCAAGGCTTTCTTAGGTAGCTGGGCGGCTCTGATGTGGAGTCAGGGAAGAGGAAGAAGATCTCAGTCTGAACATTTTGCAGGATGTTTTTCAGTTGAGGAATTGAAGTAGCCTTGTGGAACCATCCTGATTGCTAAAAGCTCACTGTTTCTGTATCTGTGAGCTAAATCAGAATGTGAGCTATTGTGTGATCAGGACGGTTCCACCAGACTCTAATAGAAGTAGACATACAATTTGAATTGGAAATGTATAGTATATTGTTAGCAATGTATAGTATATATTGCCATGTTCAAATCAAATTGCACATCCTACTTGAATCAGATGTTTGCATGAATTGAATAGACACCACCTCTGCAACACATCCACATAACATTGGGATCAAATGAATCAATGACTCAATGTCTTACAATCGTATACAAGGAACAACTCACAATCAGAATACCATTGTATCTGTCTACAACATGTTAAGAACATTGTCTTTGACATCATGCAGTTATACAGTGAGATAGGTAGGTAGTGCAGACAGAGTGATATTAGCCATAACTGAGAATGAACAGCAATCTGGAGTGACATCTTAGATGGACAGTGATATAATGGTATGTTGGATTCCCTGGTGTCTTCAGATCAGATGGTTCAGTAGGGCCGATGTCCAGTACTTACCACAATTCACTGCCTGCTCTAAAGAAAAGTCCACGCTGTTGGGGAAGAGGATAAATTACACCACTTAACCGGCAACTTGAAATATAATACCAGGTTTACTGCAAATGTGCTGCGGACCCTATATAAACTGAATGTTGTTTGATCCTATGTATAGGTACCTCATTATAAGCCATGGGCTAACTGGGAATACTGGCTATGACAACCCACATCAAGTCATGAGTACTGAGCCTCCATTCCCTCTGGGTTTGTGCATCGTTAGCTCACCTGTCATCAGGGGCGATGTCGTGCATTAGGCTGCGGTAGTTCTCGATCTCGGCTTCCAGCTTCATCTTGACGTGAAGCAGCTCCTGGTAGTCATCCACATGCCTCTCCACCTGCGTCCTCACCTGGACCAGCTCTCCCTCCAACTGCAGCAGGATCTTATTGAGGCGAGTCATCTCACGGTTGTACCGCCCTTCCATGTCCTTCAGAGATTCCTCGTGGGAGTGGACCTGTGACGGACAAGGAAAGAGACCCATCAATTTGTGAGCAGATGTGACGGACAGGCACAGGGACCAATCAAATCCATTTGAACTCACTATTTTTATTTCCTGACTATAAAGACTGGATGTTGGACTGTTTTGTATTAGTTGTTGTTGTTGTTGATAAATCAAGTTCACATATGTTCCAGGTGGCGACCATGTTGATGACAGGTCATGAAGTTCAGTCTGGTTCGTAATGACAGAGTTCAATGTAATAACCAGGATGGCTGGTTATTGTGTCGACAACACAGCTTTGTTACATCCCTATATAGAGGTGTTGCATTCTCTGTAGGTTAAGGGATGTGTGTGTGCATAGTTGACCCCTGTTTAGCATGGTCAGCTTTACCTTGACCCAGTTTACAGTTGACCTACACTCTTAGATAAAAAGGTGCTATTTAGGGTTATTCGGCAGTCCCCATAGGAGACACCTTTGAAGAATTATTTCGGTTGCAGGTAGAACCCTTTTGGTTCCATTTAGAACCCTTTATAAAGAGGGTTCTACATTGACCACAAAATGGTTCTACCTGGAACCAATAATGGTTCTCCTATGGGGATAGCTGAACCCTTTTTTCTAAGCGTGTAGGACAGTATAGGTTGTGTATGGGGCTTACCGATGTTGGGTATTGTCCGGTGTGTGTGATGTCACTGGTCAAGTGATGTGAGAGAGAGAGAGAGAGAGAGAGAGAGAGATGGTGCAGGTAGGTATGTTTTACCATGCTCATTGTAGACTGTATGTCTATCTCCAGAAGGTGTCTCTGTCTGCGCAGGTCTTTGAGCTCATTCTTGCCTGAATGCAGAGCCTCATTATTCTCAACCACCTCTACCTTGATGCTGTCAAACTGTCAGAGAGAGAGAGAGAGAGAGAACCGAACTCAAAATCAAAAAAGCACAGTACAACAGCAAGATGCTGACACTAATTGAGGAGTCCATAAACACAAACAACTTCTGGCAAAATTGGAACCCCCCCCCAAAAAAAAAAGACAGGAATTAGCTATACAAAATGGTGACATACAGGTATGTGTAACGGATGTGAAACGGCTAGCTAGTTAGCGGTGGTGCGCACTAAATAGCGTTTCAATCGGTGACGTCACTTGCTCTGAGACCTTGAAGTAGTGGTTCCCCTTGCTCTGCAAGAGCTGCAGCTTTTGTGGAGCGATGGCATCCTAAATGAGATGCTCAAACTCACCAGTGCAAAATGTCAACTGGCTATATTAAAACTGTTTAATTGGATCCTGAGTGTAGGTTATTTCCCTGACATTTGGAATCAAGGACTCAAATCTATAAGAAATTTGACCCTAATTTGACCCTATTGAACAGTAAACTGGGAAGGTTTTCTGTAGTATTATAAATGTAAGAGTTCTAAACTTCCTTAATAAGCACAATGTCTTGAGTAAAAGCCAAATTGGATTTATACCAAAACATTGCACGACCGATCATATTTACACCCTGATAGATAAACATGTCCACCAAAATATACGCTTGCTTTATCGACTTCCAAAAACCATTTGATTCTATTTGGCATACAGGACTGTTCTACGAAGTTATTGAAAGTGGTGTAATGGGTAAAACATATTACATAATTAGTTCAATGTATACTGGGAATACATTGAGATTCAAAATTGGCCAGAAAATAACTTTATTCTTTAAACAGGGGGGGGGGTCCTTCGCCAGGGTTGCAATCTGAGCCCTGCGCTCTTCAATATTTAAATCGACAAATTGGCCACTATTCTATAGAAATCCTCAGCCCCTGGTGTTAGCCTCCACAGCCTTGCCATTGAGAAGGGTAGACCCAGGAAAACCTGGCTCCGTGTAGAGTAAAGGCTGTGCAACCACGGCACCACAGGAGAACCTGAGACAGAGCTGCATTTCCTGACAAATTGTCAAAAAATATAAAACAATTAGAGAGTGCCCTTTTCCCCAATCTGAAACCCTTATTCAAGGTTTCAAAGACCTCTCTGATGAGGACAGGCTTCCCATCCTGTTGGGGGAGGACGCAGAGAGCTATGGGTTGGCAGCGCACTACAGTACATTGCTGCCTGCCGTAAGATGAGTCAGTGTCTGACATACCAACATATGCTTATTGTTATTGTAATTGTTCAATGTTGTTAAGGTTATTTTGACCCTTGATTATTGTAGTTACTGCTGTCCCCTTGACAATATTGATTATTATTATTTGAATTATGCTAATATTGTAAATCTTTGGCAATATGTACATTGTTACGTCATGCCAATAAAGGAAATTGAATTAAACTGAATTGAGAGAGAGAGAGAGCGAGAGAGAGAGAGAGAGAGAGAGAGAGAGAGAGAGAGAGAGATTAATCAATTAAGGAATGAACAAACAAACAAGCGAAGGAATTAGATCATTGATGATCAAACAAACTAATATAGTGTGGTTCATTGATAAGGAAGTAAAGCTTCATACCTTGCTCTGGTACCAGTCGTCGGTATCCTTGAGGTTCTTCTTGGCCAGTTTCTCGTACTGGGAGCGGATCTTGTTGAGTGTATCACTCAGGTTGTTGTCCTGGGAGTCAAACTCCACGAGGACGTTGGAGTCCTTGATCTTCTTACGCAGCTCATCAACGTCCTGCATGCAGCAGGGGAGTAGTTATTATGGGCTATTTCAAGTCAAATCTGCTCTAGGATCATCTCTCCCATTCCCAGCTATAAACCTAACCATTATGAGGTAAATCTCAAAACTGTTCCGGGAACAGTGGGTGAATGAGTGTGTGCCCTTACATCCTTATGGTCCTTCTTGAGGAAGGCGAGCTCTTCCTTCACAGACTCGATCTGGCTCTCCAGCTGCATGCGGTTCAGGTTGGTGTCGTCAATCACCTTCTTCAGACCAATCAGATCCTTCTCCACAGTCTTCCTGGCCTGCTTCTCGTTGTCCAGCCTGCAGAGGAGATGACAGGAGCATGTATCAGTCTCTCTTAGCACCATACAATGTAAAAAGCCCCATTGGGTTTTAGCAAAGACTGCTATATGTAAATGAGCACCATTTTCATAATTCTTTACATTATAATGTCATAATAATAATAATCCAATAATATACATTTTATTTTGTGTATTTTTGTCCTATTTTGTTTTAATGAATTGAAGGTACTAATAAGTACTTTAAATACATCTCCAGGTGATAGCATGTCATGTCTCACTTGTTTTTGAAGTCATCATTGGCCAGTTTGGTGTTGTCCATTTGCAGTAACAAACGTGCATTATCCATGGTCATATCACGGAGCTGAAACCGAGAGAACATGGGCCAGTTATTGAGAATCCAGTAAACACACCAAAGGATTCACAGACTGAGATCAAGTGACTATCAGGTGAATAAGCTCAGTTGACATTGACATACAGTACTGTACATTGATCATTTAATGGGCAAAAATGCAGAATAAATCAGTCTAATTAATCATATTAAATCATTAACTGAGTGAAAAATCACCTTCTTCCTGAGGTCATTCAATGGTTTCTCAACCACATCCCAGTCGCGGCCGTTGGGGTCTCCTCTCTTGTCCAAGATGTCCTGAATCTGGTCCTCCAGATCTTTGTTGGCTTCCTCCAGGTTCCTCACCCTGCCCAGGTAGCCGGACAGACGGTCGTTGAGACCCTTCATGGTCTTCTTATCATCCGGGGCGGGCCCGGGGGCAGGAGAGACCTCCTTCGAATTCTCCGGGTCAGAGCGCATGGCGTTCCGTAGCCCCTCCAGACTGGCCACAGACACCCTGGAGCCTCTTCCCCCGGCCCCACCGAACATGCTGAAGGCACTGTTCCTAGACATGGCAGTAGTTGGTTGAATGGGTGAGTTGAGAAAGAAAATAGAGAGGCAGTGTAGAACCGATAGTCACCTGTACAGGTAGTGATTGAGAGATGCGAGGGACTGTTGTTATACCACTGCTCAACACCTGAAACCGGCCCCAAAGATACGATTGGCTGTAGTACGTCCATCACCCCCCCGGGCAAACAGGTTTAGAGTAAACATTCAAGTTTTTCTTTGTGACTTTGTTGTTTTTACCAAGAAATGTAGAGTTCCACCTCAGCTGATTGGACAGAGGCGGACACCTGAGTGGTGAGGGTTGGTCCTTGCCCACCTTAAAATCGGGTGGTAACCTGAGAAGAGATGCCTTTCCCTAAACTCTGAGTCTGATACTTGAGACTCCTTCTCTCTGTCATTCTGACAAGAACACAAAGACAAGATGTCCAAACCAGGTGGATACAGCAGCCAGTCCGACACTCCCTCGGGTAACAAGCCCAAAAGCTACCCGAACGTCGCCACTAACAAGGACCTTCTAGAGCCCAACAACCCCAAGGTGGACCCGAAGGACCAGTCAGCCAAGAGCCAGGAGAAGGACCAGATGGTTGGACTCAACGACAAGTTTATAGCGTTCATTGACAAGGTGTGTTATTTTATTATTCTGTTATTATTATTGATTGGATTGATCATTTTACAAAATCAATACATTGATGCAATCGGTCTGTCTGAAGTCTGCTGGTAATAGAGAAACACATGTATGGCACTCCTACGTAATTATTTCAGCCATATGATATTTGATTTGATGCTTAATTTATGCATTTACTTCCAATTCATTGTGTAATAATTCCATTAGATAGACCCAAAACACATCTTGAGATAAAACAAATGTATATTTCTAATTATCTACAGGCCTACGTTTTTATATATTCTACTTAACTGTCATTATACTTCATTACCACCTTTACATAATTAGAAGCCTACCTTCACTAAAATAAGAGCCTCTGTAATCATCCCAGCAGCGGGGTTTATGTAGCCAAAACATCCTACCCAGAGAGAGGTGCTCTAGCAGTCTCATCACCATCACTCACAGCTGTAAAGAAAACCTGTCAGACAGTCTCCTGCTCTCTGCTCCGCGTTCTGAGCCTCTCTCTCTCTCTTTCATTCTTTCTCTCTCCATCGATCATAGCCGTTGAAAACGCCCTAAGGTGCCACCTTGTGGTCAATAACAGAATACCATTTCAAAATGGAATTATTTTTAATCTCTTGCAAATTTTCCAAATCTATTTTCTTATATAGATTTTTGGACTTGGATTTAGTCAATATTATATCATATTTTTGTTGGGTTACATTTGTAAGTGTGGGGGCCTATGTGTTGTTAACAGACTATAATGTGAGTATGTTGTAGTGAATCACACATTGGTTCTATATTTAACGGCCATGAGAGTCTGGGTGTAAACCTAATGCATGTTGCTGCCACCCACACAGTGGAAGTATAGCCGTGGGCAGATCTGGTGTTGCCCAGTTAGTGTACTGAGACCCTTCATCACTGAGGCTCCACATATGTGCACATATACGCAAGCACACGCACACACACACACAATGGCATCCCACAAGACTAACAGGTTGTAGAGTCACTTTTTCAATATCTGTTCAATTCCTGCTAGCAGAGAAGTGGAGGCTTACAAATCGTAACCCACAATCCCCCAGTGACATGAATAAAAATGGATAGGAGATTTTTTTCCTTCTATAACTCATTGTAGTTTACTCTGACTGGTTTCAGATGCAACAACCTTGATTGAGTTTCTGATCCAATATACTCTCTCTCCCTCTCCCTTTAGGTGCAAAACCTGGAGCAGCAGAACAAGGTCCTGGACACGCGTCTGAAGATCCTGAAGGAGCAGGAGGACTACCAAGGCAACGTGGACGCTGTGGTCCAACAGCTGGCCAACGAGTTGCAGCAGCAGATCCAGAAACTGGTCCGGGACAAACAGAAACTGAAGCAGGAGCTGGCCCACTGCCAGGACGAAGTGGACCAGACACGCAACAAGTCAGTGACTTCACAGAGCCTTCACAGAGCCTTCACAGAGCCTTTCGTAGTTAAGACTTAATAGAATCAAATAGAACAGAATAGAATGGAATACAATAGAAAATAATACAGTGCAATACAATAGAATGACATTGAATTGGACAACATGCACTGCAAGAGAGAGATCTAAATGATGAATGTATGGACCATTTCAGAAAGCCCTAACAAACCACCCAACACCTGATTCCTGTGTAGCAGGCCTAGGGAGACAACCAGGACAGTCAATGGTATAATATAAATCAGAGTTTAGATATTGTACAGGTCACCAGGCCTCCAGGAAATGCCACAGTCCACAACAAGAACCTCATCAGTCTAAAGTGACAAACAGCGTTTTCTCACGCTAGGCTACATTTTTCCACCTGGGTCCCCAGGCCTCAAGAGTCGGAGGTGCTAATTCTTTATGCTTACATAAGCCTCTGTCCACTGGGTTGAGTTAAGTATATACAGGGGAGCTCTGGTGTGCCCTGCACTATGTCTGTGGGGAGAGGTAAATGTACTGTAGTCAGTGTACACTCCCCAGCCCCTCTACGCCCCTCTACCCCCTAACCATGGGCCTCTGTGTTACACAGTACCCACAGACATGGCTCTGAGAGTGGAGAAAATGTGGAACCTTTAGGGACCTGGGCCCATTCATCCCATCCATCCTGGGCTCTTACCCAGTCTGGATCAGCTCAACACAGTTATGCTATGCTAGGGTGTCTGTCTGACTTGGGGGGGTGAGAGGGAAACAAAGCTACAGATGGTCTGACAGTAGGATGATAAATTGACATGTCAGTCAAAGGGGTTTGAGGATGCATGTGGTGTGGTGTGTCGTGGTTTGGTGTGTCGTGGTGTGGTGTGTCGTGGTGTGTTGTGTCTTGGTTGTGGTGTGTCGTGTCGTGTCGTGTCGTGTCGTGGTGTGGTGTGTCGTGCAAGCAGGTGTGTGCGCTCACCTGAGCTCCCATCTCAGTCATATCATACCTGGGCGGCAGGTAGCCTAGAGGTTAAGAGCATTGGGCCTGTAACCAAAAGGTTGCTGGTTTGAATCTCCAAGCCAATTAGGTGAAAAATCTGTCTGTTCCCTTGAGCAAGGAACTTAACCCTAATTTCTCCTGTAAGTCGCTCTGGATAAGAGCGTCTACTAAATGACTCAAATGTAAAATATCAAAACAACATCCTCTTCATTATCCACTCTGTGGTCCTCCAGGTACCAGGATGAGATCCAGAAGAAGTCGGATCTGGAGAATGACTTTGTGATCAACAAGAAGGATGTGGATGAGGGCCACCTGGCAGCCGTGGATCTGGCTCTGGAACTGGAGGACCTGATGGGAGAACTGGACTTCCTGAGGCGGGGCTATGAGGAGGTAGGCTGACTGACACACCCATCGGCCAATCAGAGGCTAGGTGGAACCAGAACCATATATAGCTAACATGGCGTCCAGTGTAAAAGTTTGCCAAACTCTCTTTACTGCATGGCGCTGTGTGGAACTATTGCAACTTACACCTACCCAGTGCACAAACCATCTCAAATCTGCCAACTAGGGCAGAGCGAAGGAGGCAGTTAGCTGGAATGAGACGCAGCCCAGATCTCCTGCTCTTTACCCCTTTTTCTCCCCAATTTCATGGTATCCAATTGGTAGTTACAGTCTTGTCCCATCGCTGCAACTCCCGTACGGACTCGGGAGAGGCGAAAGTCGAGAGCCGTGTGTCCCCCGAAATACGACCCTGCCAAGCCGCACTGCTTTTTGACACAATGCCCACTTAACCCGGAAGCCAGCCGTTCCAATGTGTCGAAGGAAACACTGTACACCTGGCGACCGTGACCCCGTGCATTGTGCCCAGCCCGCCACAAGACTTGCTAGTGCGCGATAGGACAAGAACATCCCTGCCAGCCAAACCCTCCCCAAATTGTGCGCCGCCCCATGGCTCTCCCGATCCCGGCCGGCTGCGACAGAGCCTGGACTCGAGCCAGGATCTCTAGAGGCACAGCTAGCATTGCAATGCAGTGCCTTAGACCAGTGCGCCACTCGGAAGGCTCAGATCTCCTTGTCTAATGTAGTATTGTTGTCCCGGCTGTGGGGTGACAGGAGCTGAAGGAGCTGGAGTCTCATATCCAGAATGAGACGGTGGTCGTGAAGGAGAACAACAAGAGATCTCTAGACATGGACGAGATCATCGACAGCGTCAAGAAACAGTACGCGGACATGGCCTCCCGTGCCAGAGAGGAGGCAGAGCTGTGGAACCAGAAAAAGGTGAGGATTTTTTATATTTTAGGTCATTTAGCAGACACTCTAATCAAATTTATTTCAAATCAAATGAAATGTATTTATTTATATAGCCCTTCGTACATCAGCTGATATCTCAAAGTGCTGTACAGAAACCCAGCCTAAAACCCCAAACAGCAAGCAATGCAGGTGTAGAAGCACGGTGGCTAGGAAAAACTCCCTAGAAAGGCCAAAACCTAGGAAGAAACCTAGAGAGGAACCAGGCTATGTGGGGTGGCCAGTCCTCTTCTGGCTGTGCCGGGTGGAGATTATAACAGAACATGGCCAAGATGTTCAAATGTTCATAAATGACCAGCATGGTCGAATAATAATAAGGCAGAACAGTTGAAACTGGAGCAGCAGCACGGTCAGGTGGACTGGGGACAGCAAGGAGTCATCATGTCAGGTAGTCCTGGGGCACGGTCCTAGGGCTCAGGTCCTCCGAGAGAGAGAAAGAAAGAGAGAATTAGAGAGAGCATATGTGGGGTGGCCAGTCCTCTTCTGGCTGTGCCGGGTGGAGATTATAACAGAACATGGCCAAGATGTTCAAATGTTCATAAATGACCAGCATGGTCGAATAATAATAAGGCAGAACAGTTGAAACTGGAGCAGCAGCACGGTCAGGTGGACTGGGGACAGCAAGGAGTCATCATGTCAGGTAGTCCTGGGGCACGGTCCTAGGGCTCAGGTCCTCCGAGAGAGAGAAAGAAAGAGAGAATTAGAGAGAGCATATGTGGGGTGGCCAGTCCTCTTCTGGCTGTGCCGGGTGGAGATTATAACAGAACATGGCCAAGATGTTCAAATGTTCATAAATGACCAGCATGGTCGAATAATAATAAGGCAGAACAGTTGAAACTGGAGCAGCAGCACGGCCAGGTGGACTGGGGACAGCAAGGAGTCATCATGTCAGGTAGTCCTGGGGCATGGTCCTAGGGCTCAGGTCCTCCGAGAGAGAGAAAGAAAGAGAGAAGGAGAGAATTAGAGAACGCACACCTAGATTCACACAGGACACCGAATAGGACAGGAGAAGTACTCCAGATATAACAAACTGACCCTAGCCCCCCGACACATAAACTACTGCAGCATAAATACTGGAGGCTGAGACAGGAGGGGTCAGGAGACACTGTGGCCCCACCCGAGGACACCCCCGGACAGGGTCAAACAGGAAGGATATAACCCCACCCACTTTGACAAAGCACAGCCCCCACACCACTAGAGGGATATCTTCAACCACCAACTTAATTCAGAGAGACTTACAAGGTTCAATGACAAGGTTCAATGCCTTGCTCAAGGGCACATTGACAGATTTTTCACTTGGTCGGCTCTGGGATTTGAACCAGCGACCTTTCGGTAACTGGCCCAACGCTCTCAACCGCTGTGTTGGTGAGTGGTGGCGGGGGTGAGTGGTGAGCGGGGGTGGTGAGGAGTAGTGTGGGTGACTGGTGGTAGGGGTGACTGGTGGTGGGGGTGACTGGTGGTTGGGGTGATTGGTGAGGAGTGGTGTGGGTGACTGGTGGTGGGGGTGACAGGTGGTGGGGGTGACTGGTGGTGGGGGTGACTGGTGGTTGGGGTGACAGGTGAGGAGTGGGTGGTGGTGGTGGTGGTGGTGGTGGTGAGTGGTGGGGATAAGTGGTGAGTAGTGGTTGGGGTGAGTAGTGGTGGTGGGTGTGAGTGGTGAGTAGTGGTGGGGTGAGTGGTGGTGGGGGTGAGTAGTGGTGGGGTGAGTGGTGAGTAGTGGTGGGGTGAGTGGTGGTGGGGGTGAGTGGTGAGTGGTGGTTGGGGTGAGTGGTGAGTGGTGGTTGGGGTTAGTGGTGGTGGTGAGGGTGAGTGGTGGTTGGGGTGAGTGGTGAGTAGTGGTGGGGTGAGTGGTGGTGGTGGGGGTGAGTGGTGATTGGGGTGAGTGGTGAGTGGTGGTTGGGGTGAGTGGTGGTTGGGGTGAGTGGTGAGTGGTGGTTGGGGTGAGTGGTGGTGGTGAGGGTGAGTGGTGGTTGGGGTGAGTGGTGAGTAGTGGTGGGGTGAGTGGTGGTGGTGGTGAGTGGTGAGTGGTGGTTGGGGTGAGTGGTGAGTGGTGGTTGGGGTGAGTGGTGGTTGGGGTGAGTGGTGAGTGGTGGTTGGGGTGAGTGGTGGTGGTGGTGAGGGTGAGTGGTGGTTGGGGTGAGTGGTGAGTAGTGGTGGGGTGAGTGGTGGTGGTGGTGAGTGGTGGTGGTGGGGGTGAGTGGTGGTTGGGGTGAGTGGTGGTTGTGACGGTGAGTGGTGGTTGGGGTGAGTGGTGAGTGGTGGTTGGGGTGAGTAGTGGTGGGTGAGTGGTGGTGGTGGGGGTGAGTGGTGAGTGGTGGTTGGGGTGAGTAGTGGTGGGGTGGGTGGTGGTGGGGGTGAGTGGTGAGTAGTGGTGGGGTGAGTGGTGGTGGGGGTGAGTGGTGAGTAGTGGTGGGTGAGTGGTGGTGGTGGGGGTGAGTGGTGAGTGGTGGTTGGGGTGAGTAGTGGTGGGGTGAGTGGTGAGTAGTGGTGGGGTGAGTGGTGGTGGGGGTGAGTGGTGAGTGGTGGTTGGGGTGAGTGGTGAGTGGTGGTTGGGGTGAGTGGTGGTGGTGAGGGTGAGTGGTGGTTGGGGTGAGTAGTGGTGGGGTGAGTGGTGGTGGTGGTGAGTGGTGAGTGGTGGTTGGGGTGAGTGGTGAGTGGTGGTTGGGGTGAGTGGTGGTGGTGGTGAGGGTGAGTGGTGGTTGGGGTGAGTGGTGAGTAGTGGTGGGGTGAGTGGTGGTGGTGGTGAGTGGTGGGGGTGAGTGGTGGTTGGGGTGAGTGGTGGTTGTGACGGTGAGTGGTGGTTGGGGTGAGTGGTGAGTGGTGGTTGGGGTGAGTAGTGGTGGGGTGGGTGGTGGTGGGGATGAGTGGTGAGTAGTGGTGGGGTGAGTGGTGGTGGGGGTGAGTGGTGAGTGGTGGTTGGGGTGAGTAGTGGTGGGGTGAGTGGTGGTGGTGGGGGTGAGTGGTGAGTGGTGGTTGGGGTGAGTAGTGGTGGGGTGAGTGGTGAGTAGTGGTGGGGTAAGTGGTGGTGGGGGTGAGTGGTGAGTGGTGGTTGGGGTGAGTGGTGAGTGGTGGTTGGGGTGAGTGGTGGTGGTGAGGGTGAGTGGTGGTTGGTGTGAGTGGTGAGTAGTGGTGGGGTGAGTGGTGGTGGTGGTTGGGGTGAGTGATGAGTGGTGGTTGGGGTGAGTGGTGAGGAGTGGTGAGTGGTGGTTGGGGTGAGTGGTGGTGAGGGTGAGTGGTGGTTGGGGTGAGTGGTGAGGAGTGGTGAGTGGTGGTTGGGGTGAGTGGTGGTGGTGAGGGTGAGTGGTGGTTGGGGTGAGTGGTGAGTAGTGGTGGGGTGAGTGGTGGTGGTGGGGGTGAGTGTTGGTGGTGGGGGTGAGTGGTATCTTTTGTGGCCTCCTTGTCTCATCATGGGCCGGGTGCAGTGCGTGCTAACCAAGGTTGCCAGGTGCACTGTGTTTCCTCTGACACATTGGTGCGGCTGGCTTCCAGGTTGGTTGCGCGCAGTGTTAAGAAGCAGTGCGGCTTGGTTGGGTTGTGTATCGGAGGACGCATGACTTTCAACCTTCGTCTCTCCTGAGCCCGTACGGGAGTTGTAGCTATGAGACAAGATAGTAACTACTAAAACAATTGGATACCACAAAATTGGGGAGAAAAAGGGCTAAAATTCAAATAGTAAATTAAAAGAATAAGTTTTGTTGTTTTGTTTTGCAACTTAATCACAGTTACACATCAGAGCCACACACACCAACATTATGTATCACAGTAAATGATGTTGACGATGCAACAAGTGTGATGACTATCTTAAATATATTCACTGATTCCCCTCTATCCTTTCTCCCCTCCCTCCCTCTTTCTCCCCCTCTCTCTTTCTCCCTCCCTCCTTCTCCCCCTCTCTCTTTCTCCCTCCCTCCCCTCTCCTCCCTCTCTCTTTCTCCCTCCCTCTCCTTCCCCTCTCAGATGGATGACATAGTGCTGACAGCAGAGCAGTATGAGCAGGATGTACGTAATGTGAAGAAGGAGATTGCTGACATGCTTCGTCTAATACAGAGACTGAAGGCCGAGCTGGAGACCCTCAAGAAGCAGGTGAAACGCTCTTGCACGCATACACACACACACACACATACACACACACACACTGTTTCCTATATTTATATATCCTTCTCCACTTCTGTTATCCCTCTGACCCTCTCCCCCTCCCTCTGACCCTCTCCCCCTCCCTCTGACCCTCTCCCTCTGACCCTCTCCCCCTCCCTCTGACCCTCTCCCCCTCCCTCTGACCCTCTCCCCCTCCTTCTGACCCTCTCCCCGCCTCCCTTTGACCCTCTCCCTCTGACCCTCTCCCCCTTCATTTGACCCTCTCCCTCTGACCCTCTCCCTCTGACCCTCTCCCTCTGACCCTCTCCCTCTGACCTCTCCCCTCTCCCTCTCCCTCTGACCCTCTCCCCGCCTCCCTTTGACCCTCTCCCTCTGACCCTCTCCCCCTATGCCCTTTTGGCCTCTTCCCCCCCTCCCTTTACCCCTCTCTCTCACACTCACCCTCCCCCCTCTCTCTCTGACCCTCTCTCCCTGACCCTCTCCTTCCGACCCTTTCCCTCTGACCCTCCCTCCCTCCTCTCTTCCCCTGTTCAGAAAATAGTTGTTGAGAAGGACATTGAGGATGTGGAGGTGGATGGGCAGAATGCGTTGGAGCAGGCCAGGGATAATATTGTTGTGCTGGAAGACGCCCTCCGCAGGGCCAAGCAGGACATGGCCCGTCAGGTCAGGGAGTACCAGGAACTGATGAACCTCAAACTGGCCCTGGACATCGAGATCGCCACCTACAGGAAGCTACTGGAGGGAGAGGAGATTAGGTGAGTGGCACAGTGGAGCGGTGGGAACAGGGGGAGGGAAGTGTGTGAAGTGACAGGCGATGTAAGGGGGTTGTGTGTGTGTGTGTGTGTGTGTGTGTGTGTGTGTGTGTGTGTGTGTGTGTGTGTGTGTGTGTGTGTGTGTGTGTGTGTGTGTGAGAGAGAGAGAGAGAGAGAGAGAGAGGGGTATCCTGCCTATACTTAGCCCGTATTCTCTCTGTCATTTCAGAATGAATGACCATATACGTCATCAAGGTAAGAGCTCTTCTTATTCCCTCCAGTGATTCACTCTCTTCTTCATTAGTTTATTTAACCTTGGAGCCTCTAGGTAGCATCTACATGATACTTTCCTCTTCAGAGTAGCAGTGGTGGAAAAAGTACCCAATTTTCATACTTGAGTCAAAGTAAAGATACCTTAAAAGAAAATAACTCAAGTAAAAGTAAAGGTCCCCCAGTAAAACACTACTTGAGTAAAAATGTTAAAGTATTTGGTTTTAAATGTACTTAAGTATCAATAGTAAAAGTATAAATCATTTAAAATTCCTTATATTAAGCAAACCAGACAACACGATTTTCTTGTTTTTAAAATGTACGGATAGCCAGACACACACTCCAACACTCAGACATAATTTACAAACAAAGCATTTGTGTTTAGTGAGTCTGGCATATCAGATGCAGTAGGGATGACCAGGGATGTTCTCTGTTTAGTGAGTCCTCCAGATCAGAGGCAGTAGGGATGACCAGGGATGTTCTCTGTTTAGTGAGTCCTCCAGATCAGATGCAGTAGGGATGACCAGGGATGTTCTCTGTTTAGTGAGTCCTCCAGATCAGAGGCAGTAGGGATGACCAGGGATGTTCTCTGTTTAGTGAGTCCTCCAGATCAGAGGCAGTAGGGATGACCAGGGACGTTCTCTGTTTAGTAAGTCCTCCAGATCAGATGCAGTAGGGATGACCAGGGACGTTCTCTGTTTAGTAAGTCCTCCAGATCAGAGGCAGTAGGGATGACCAGGGATGTTCTCTGTTTAGTGAGTCCTCCAGATCAGATGCAGTAGGGATGACCAGTGATGTTCTCTGTTTAGTGAGTCCTCCAGATCAGAGGCAGTAGGGATGACCAGGGACGTTCTCTGTTTAGTGAGTCCTCCAGATCAGAGGCAGTAGGGATGACTAGGGATGTTCTCTGTTTAGTGAGTCCTCCAGATCAGAGGCAGTAGGGATGACTAGGGATGTTCTCTGTTTAGTGAGTCCTCCAGATCAGAGGGATGAAAAAATGTACATTATTTTCTTTAGGAATGTAGTTGAGTAAATGTAAAAGTTGTAAAAAAAAAATAGAAATAGTAAAGTACAGATACCCCAAACAACTAATTAAGTAGTACTTAAAAGTATTTTTCCTTAAGTACTTTACACCACTGCCGAGTAGTTCTTTCCCATCCTCAGTAAATGTGTAGAAGGGTGAGTAAGAAGAGAAAGATCCGATAGGAAGGAACTGTGACCTGTGTTGTGTCATGATCTGTGTGTGTCCTACTAAAATCAAATCATATCTCTTTTGCTCAGATTACTAAAACAAACCGACCAATCCCAGTTCTTGCTTACACGCAGACATTGATTTGCCTTCGAAGACTCTGAAGCCCCTCCCATTAGATGCCGGTGGCCCCCCAACCAGCCCCAGGAAGCGTCTGCTGATCAGAATTGAGGTGGAGGCGGGCAGGGTCATGTCCAAGAGCTTACACTACTCTGACAATTAACCAAGTCCACCGTCACTCTGCTGTCGCTATAGTAACACGGTGTTGTACCACTTTCTCTCTCTCTCTCTTTTCCATCTAAAAACATTGCTGAGTCTTTTGTTTTACATTAAGGTCATTGTTTAATAAGCTACAGTGTTAAACTTACACACTTTGTTTTCAACTGCAGTTCGAAGACCATGTGCAAACAGTAACAGGAGCTCTTACAAAATGTGTCCTGTGCTCTTTTTCATTACGTTTGTGGTGGGAGAATTTATCTGTGCTCTCTTGTGCTCATGTGACTGGGAAGGCCATGTCCTCCAAAGCTTGAATGTCACTGAACCAGGTCCAAAATAAAAATACAAAATATTAAGGAACCAAATATGTGTATGGTTTGTTTAAGGAGTATGTCTGTCACCCAATACAACTCAGCCCTGAACTCAAGGAATACATGGGCCTATTGTCACCACACAGACAGAGATACACTTCCTAGAGCCCCGGGACCACCACTGTCGTCATATACATGGGCCTATTGTCACCACACAGACAGAGATACACTTCCTAGAGCCCCGGGACCACCACTGTCGTCATATACATGGGCCTATTGTCACCACACAGACAGAGATACACTTCCTAGAGCCCCGGGACCACCACTGTCGTCATATACATGGGCCTATTGTCACCACACAGACAGAGATACACTTCCTAGAACCCCGGGACCAGCACTGTCGTCATATACATGGGCCTATTGTCACCACACAGACAGAGATACACTTCCTAGAACCCCGGGACCAGCGCTGTTGTCATATACATGGGCCTATTGTCACCACACAGACAGAGATACACTTCCTAGAACCCCGGGACCAGCGCTGTTGTCATATACATGGGCCTATTGTCACCACACAGACAGAGATACACTTCCTAGAGCCCCGGGACCACCACTGTCGTCATATACATGGGCCTATTGTCACCACACAGACAGAGATACACTTCCTAGAACCCCGGGACCAGCACTGTCGTCATATACATGGGCCTATTGTCACCACACAGACAGAGATACACTTCCTAGAACCCCGGGACCACCACTGTTGTCATATACATGGGCCTATTGTCACCACACAGACAGAGATACACTTCCTAGAACCCCGGGACCACCACTGTTGTCATATACATGGGCCTATTGTCACCACACAGACAGAGATACACTTCCTAGAACCCCGGGACCACCACTGTTGTCATATACATGGGCCTATTGTCACCACACAGACAGAGATACACTTCCTAGAACCCCGGGACCAGCGCTGTTGTCATATACATGGGCCTATTGTCACCACACAGACAGAGATACACTTCCTAGAACCCCGGGACCAGCGCTGTTGTCATATACATGGGCCTATTGTCACCACACAGACAGAGATACACTTCCTAGAGCCCCGGGACCACCACTGTCGTCATATACATGGGCCTATTGTCACCACACAGACAGAGATACACTTCCTGGAACCCCGGGACCACCACTGTGGTCATATACATGGGCCTATTGTCACCACACAGACGGAGATACACTTCCTAGAACCCCGGGACCACCACTGTTGTCATATACATGGGCCTATTGTCACCACACAGACGGAGATACACTTCCTAGAACCCCGGGACCACCACTGTTGTCATATACATGGGCCTATTGTCACCACACAGACAGAGATACACTTCCTAGAACCCCGGGACCACCACTGTCGTCATATACATGGGCCTATTGTCACCACACAGACAGAGATACACTTCCTAGAACCCCGGGACCAGCACTGTTGTCATATACATGGGCCTATTGTCACCACACAGACAGAGATACACTTCCTAGAACCCCGGGACCAGCGCTGTTGTCATATACATGGGCCTATTGTCACCACACAGACAGAGATACACTTCCTAGAACCCCGGGACCACCACTGTCGTCATATACATGGGCCTATTGTCACCACACAGACAGAGATACACTTCCTAGAACCCCGGGACCAGCACTGTTGTCATATACATGGGCCTATTGTCACCACACAGACAGAGATACACTTCCTAGAACCCCGGGACCACCACTGTTGTCATATACATGGGCCTATTCAAATCAAATCAAATCAAAATGTATTTGTCACATACACATGGTTAGCAGATGTTAATGCGAGTGTAGCGAAATGCTTGTGCTTCTAGTTCCGACAATGCAGTGATAACCAACAAGTAATCTAACTAACAATTCCAAAACTACTGTCTTATACACAGTGTAAGGGGATAAGGAATATGTACATAAGGATATATGAATGAGTGATGGTACAGAGCAGCATACAGTAGATGGTATCGAGTACAGTATATACATATGAGATGAGTATGTAGACAAAGTAAACAAAGTGGCATAGTTAAAGTGGCTAGTGACATAAGAATGCAGTCAATGATCTAGAGTACAGTATATACATATGCATATGAGATGAATAATGTAGGGTAAGTAACATTATATAAGGTAGCATTGTTTAAAGTGGCTAGTGATATATTTACATCATTTCCCATCAATTCCCATTATTAAAGTGGCTGGAGTTGGGTCAGTGTCAATGACAGTGTGTTGGCAGCAGCCACTCAATGTTAGTGGTGGCTGTTTAACAGTCTGATGGCCTTGAGATAGAAGCTGTTTTTCAGTCTCTCGGTCCCAGCTTTGATGCACCTGTACTGACCTCGCCTTCTGGATGATAGCGGGGTGAACAGGCAGTGGTTCGGGTGGTTGATGTCCTTGATGATCTTTATGGCCTTCCTGTAACATCGGGTGGTGTAGGTGTCCTGGAGGGCAGGTAGTTTGCCCCGGTGATGCGTTGTGCAGACCTCACTACCCTCTGGAGAGCCTTACGGTTGAGGGCGGAGCAGTTGCCGTACCAGGCGGTGATACAGCCCGCCAGGATGCTCTCGATTGTGCATCTGTAGAAGTTTGTGAGTGCTTTTGGTGACAAGCCGAATTTCTTCAGCCTCCTGAGGTTGAAGAGGCGCTGCTGCGCCTTCTTCACGACGCTGTCAGTGTGAGTGGACCAATTCAGTTTGTCTGTGATGTGTATGCCGAGGAACTTAAAACTTGCTACCCTCTCCACTACTGATCCATCGATGTGGATAGGGGGTGTTCCCTCTGCTGTTTCCTGAAGTCCACAATCATCTCCTTAGTTTTGTTGACGTTGAGTGTGAGGTTATTTTCCTGACACCACACTCCGAGGGCCCTCACCTCCTCCCTGTAGGCCGTCTCGTCGTTGTTGGTAATCAAGCCTACCACTGTTGTGTCGTCCGCAAACTTGATGATTGAGTTGGAGGCGTGCATGGCCACGCAGTCGTGGGTGAACAGGGAGTACAGGAGAGGGCTCAGAACGCACCCTTGTGGGGCCCCGTGTTGAGGATCAGCGGGGAGGAGATGTTGTTGCCTACCCTCACCACCTGGGGGCGGCCCGTCAGGAAGTCCAGTACCCAGTTGCACAGGGCGGGGTCGAGACCCAGGGTCTCGAGCTTGATGACGAGCTTGGAGGGTACTATGGTGTTGAATGCCGAGCTGTAGTCGATGAACAGCATTCTCACATAGGTATTCCTCTTGTCCAGGTGGGTTAGGGCAGTGTGCAGTGTGGTTGAGATTGCATCGTCTGTGGACCTATTTGGGCGGTAAGCAAATTGGAGTGGGTCTAGGGTGTCAGGTAGGGTGGAGGTGATATGGTCCTTGACTAGTCTCTCAAAGCACTTCATGATGACGGAAGTGAGTGCTACGGGGCGGTAGTCGTTTAGCTCAGTTACCTTAGCTTTCTTGGGAACAGGAACAATGGTGGCCCTCTTGAAGCATGTGGGAACAGCAGACTGGTATAGGGATTGATTGAATATGTCCGTGGGAATATTGTCACCACACAGACATAGATATACTTCCTAGAACCCCGGGACCACCACTGTTGTCATATACATGGGCCTATTGTCACCACACAGACAGAGATACACTTCCTAGAACCCCGGGACCACCACTGTCGTCATATACATGGGCCTATTGTCACCACACAGACAGAGATACACTTCCTAGAACCCCGGGACCACCACTGTCATCATATACATGGGCCTATTGTCACCACACAGACAGAGATACACTTCCTAGAACCCCGGGACCACCACTGTTGTCATATACATGGGTCTATTGTTCTGGGTGGATGGAGATAAGAGAGTGAAAGAAAGAAAGAGAGAGAGAAACACACAGAGAGAGAGAGAGATACAGAGCGACCGAGAGAGAGAGAGAGAGAGAGAGAGAGAGAGAGAGACACACACAGAGAGAGAGAGACACACAGAGAGAGAGACACACACAGAGAGAGAGACACACACAGAGAGAGAGAGAGCGACACAGAGAGAGATAGCGACACACAGACAGCGACACACAGAGAGCGACACACTGCTCGGTCACTTACCATATTTCACTCCATCACTCCTCCCTCTCTCGCACACACATTCAGACAAATGCAACACACATACACACACTAACAAAAAGGCATACACACACACAGTATCACAGTATTGGACATAAAAAATTCTGACCCCATGTTAATAATCTCTCTCTCTCAACGTCATGTAAAAAATCAGACCTTTTATAGTTACACATGGCTGGCTCTTACCCGGACTTAACTCTCTCTCACGCTCTAGTCTATTTGAAAAGATGTTTACACGTCAAATAGTTAGTGTGAATAGTCACACTAAAGTTCTCTTGTTTTCCCCATATGCACGAGTTATAGTTTCAACAAAGACATAGAAAATGTATACTTGATTTGCCGAGTAGGCAATAAAGTAGCGTTCTAAACTTTGCACATTAAACTGTGAATATGACCAACCCTGTTTGAGGGCTATTAGAAATCAGTAGATAAAACAGTCTTCCTTCAAGGATTCTTAGCACACTGATACAGACTTACAAATAGGCAGACAATGAAATTATCATTCTTGTTTTCACTTCAATTTTGGAAAGATGATTATCTTCCCAGATATGGTGTAACCTAAAGAACTTCAGTTCCTGTCTGGCTCTTTTCAAATGTGATCTAAATGTTAGAATCTCAGGGGTCTAATCACTCCCATGTGTTCCAGATGTATTTTGGACTGTGGAGGAGGACAGAGCACACCCCTCTCTCCCCTGTTCAGAGCACATACCAGCTCCAGATAAAGACTATGGAGGGAGAGAAAGTGTGTGTGAGAGAGAGAGAAAGAGAGAGTGAGAAAGGAGACAGATATGGGAAAGAGAGAGAGAAAGATAGGTAGAGGGAGGGATGGAGGGAGAGAGAGCGGGAGAGATAGAGAAAGATAGGTAGAGGGAGGGATGGAGGGAGAGAGAGAGGGAGAGAGAGAGAAAGATAGGTAGAGGGAGGGATGGAGGGAGAGAGAGAGGGAGAGAGAGAGAAAGATAGGTAGAGGGAGGGATGGAGGGAGAGAGAGAGGGAGAGAAAGATAGGTAGAGGGAGGGATGGAGGGAGAGAGAGAGAGAGAGAGGGAGAGAGAGAGAAAGATAGGTAGAGGGAGGGATGGAGGGAGAGAGAGCGGGAGAGATAGAGAAAGATAGGTAGAGGGAGGGATGGAGGGAGAGAGAGAGGGAGAGAGAGAGAAAGATAGGTAGAGGGAGGGATGGAGGGAGAGAGAGAGAGAGAGAGGGAGAGAGAGAGAAAGATAGGTAGAGGGAGGGATGGATGGAGGGAGAGAGAGAGAGAGAGAGAGAGAAAGATATAGGTAGAGGGGGATGGAGGGAGAGAGAGAGAAAGATATAGGTAGAGGGAGGGATGGAGGGAGAGAGAGAGAGAGGGAGAGAGAGAGAAAGATAGGTAGAGGGAGGGATGGAGAAAGAGAGAGAAAGAGAGAAAGATAGGTAGAGGGAGGGATGGAGGGAGAGAGAGAGAGAGAGAGAGAGAAAGATAGGTAGAGGGAGGGATGGAGGGAGAGAGAGAGAGAGAGAGAGAGGGAGAGAGAGAGAAAGATATGTAGAGGGAGGGATGGATGGAGGGAGAGAGAGAGAGAGAGAGAGAAAGATATAGGTAGAGGGAGGGATGGAGGGAGAGAGAGAGAAAGATATAGGTAGAGGGAGGGATGGATGGAGGGAGAGAGAGAGAGAGGGAGAGAGAGAGAAAGATAGGTAGAGGGAGGGATGGAGAAAGAGAGAGAAAGAGAGAAAGATAGGTAGAGGGAGGGATGGAGGGAGAGAGAGAGAGAGAGAGAGAAAGATAGGTAGAGGGAGGGATGGATGGAGTGGGAGAGAGAGAGAGATGGGAAAGAGAGAGAGCGAGAGAGAGAGAAAGATAGAGGGGGAGAGAAAGAGAGAGAGGGAGAGAGAATGAGGGAGAGAGAGAACGAGAGGGGGAGGAGATGAGATGCTGTAGTAATTGATGGAGTAGTCAATTAGATCCATCTTAATTCGACCCATCTGCTCTTTTCATATCCAAATGAGCCCAGTTCATCATCATAGAGGTCTCTGTTGATAATTCATAACATTATGTTTCTCTCTAATGGATTCAATCAACTTGAAAAATAGAAAGATTGGTGACTTTTACAGTGATTGTTTTGAATTTATTATGACTACCCAAGTAGTGTACACATGTATACTGATGGCTTTAAACATAACACACTCAATGGCCCCAATGGCAAGAGTCACACATGCTGTGACTATAAACTGACAGACATGGGAGAGGTGGGGCAACCCTACCAGTCCTGCACCTCGAATGGGGTCTTACTGCTACTCCCTTACAGCTAGAGTCCACAGACTCGGGGCGCCACTGCCCTCATCCAGGAGGAGAGGATGCTTCATCATCCATATGCTATAATCCCCATTTATAATCCCACACGTCCATCCCCAAAGTGAGAGCAGTCCTGTCCTGGCTACTCAGAGAGCCATATCCTCAGAGTCCTGTCTCCTCCTCCATCTGTCTCTGAGTTTATGGAGGAGTTTCCTCACCGGGTCCGTGTACTGCCTGTTGGCCAGCCCCAGGACCAGCGGCATCACTGCCATGCTCCCGATCCCCGTGCACGACAGCACGATGTGTGTGGTGGAGTTCCCGCGCGTCTCCTTGCTGAGCAGAAACGCCACGCAGACGTGTATGTAGATGATGTAGGGCACCCAGCAGGCCAGGAAGGTCAGCGACACGGCGGCCACGCACCGCGTGTAGCGGAGGTTGAGCCGCTGCTCCCGTTCCGAGGCCTGACCGCCCCCCCTAGTCGCCACGGAGCGGTGCAGCCGGCAGATGTCCTTCATCTGGCCCCGGGTGATCCACAGCACACGTCCCATCATGCCCGCGATGGACAGGATGGCAGGCGCCAGCAGCCCGTACACCTCGAGGTAGATGAAGGCGTTGGGGAAGACCCGTCTGTAAGAGCAGCACTCAGAGCCGCCCGGCGCCGCTACCGCTGCCACCACGGTGGAACAGTTCACCGGCGCACCCGGCGCGCCCGTGTCGTTAAACGAGCAGCAGCCGTTCCACCCTGGGCCGGCCCGGTTGTTCCAGCCGAAGGCGGGCAGGGAGGCGTAGAGCAGTGGCGGCGCCCACACGGCGAGCAGCACCAGCGGGAAGTAGCGGTGAACCCAGAAGCTACTATAATGTAACGGACTCACGATGCACATGTACCTCTCATAATGAACTATCACCAGGTTAAACAGGAACGCCAGGAACAAGAAATTAGGAAAAATATGAACCAGGAGACAGGAGCTAAAACTCAGCGGACGGTTGAGTCCCATCCAGGGGATGAACGGCAGGGCCACGCCCGTACACAGGTCAGCCACTAGCAGGCTCAGGAAGAAGTAGTTTGGGGTGTTGTAGAGCTGACGGTTACAGGAAATGCCCAGGATGATGACCAGGTTGGCCAGGATGATGGCGGTAGACAGGGGCACGGTGATGGCGTAGATGAGACGTGCCTCCGACAGCAGCGGCCGCAGAGCAGAGTCATTGGCCAGGTCATCCATGGCTGCGGTTGCGGTGGTTGTGTTCCTCCACAGTTGTCCTTAGCGTGCCAGACCTTTGCCCCCACTGCTACGGAGACTTCCACAGCTCCCATTAAACTGCAGGAAGCCTGGGTGAAGACAGACAGACAGACAGACAGAATACAGTGAGACCAGAGGTCATGGAGCATGATATATTCAGAGCTCAAAAACAAACTGCCTGTTAGTCGCTCTGGATAAGAATGTTGGCTAAATGACCGACATGTAAATGTAAACTCAAACTGCTCTCTGGTCTAGAGACCGTATGTGTCACGTTCTGACCTTAGTTCCTTTGTTTTGTCCTTGTTTTAGTATGGTCAGGGCGTGAGTTTGGGTGGGCAGTCTATGTTTGTTTTTCTATGTTGAATTTTGCGTTTGGCCTGGTATGGTTCTCAATCAGAGGCAGGTGTCATTGGTTGTCTCTGATTGAGAATCATACTTAGGTAGCTTTTTCCACCTGTGTTTCGTGGGTGTTCATTCTCTGTTATGTGTGTCATCCCTAGACTAAGGTCAGGACGTGACAGTACCCCCCCCCCCCCAAAGGTGCGGACTCCGGCCGCAAAACCTGAACCTGTAGGGGAGGGTCTGGGTGGGCTCTGACAGCTCCTGGCTGACTGACGGCTCTGGCAGCTCCTGGCTGACCGGCGGTTCTGGCAGCTCACGACAGACGGGAGACTCTGGCAGCTCAGGACAGACGGGAGACTCTGGCAGCTCAGGACAGACGGGAGATTCTGGCAGCTCAGGACAGACGGGAGACTCTGGCAGCTCAGGACAGACGGGAGACTCTGGCAGCTCAGGACAGACGGGAGACTCAATGGTATTAATTGATCAACAAATCGGGCAGAAAAGAGTCCCAGCAGTATATCAGGGCTTGAGGGTCTGTAATTGAATAACCCTAGTTTATTGGTTAAATGGCCTATTTAGGTAAAGTGTCACAGTGTCTTCGTGTTCTGCCTCTCCACTTGTAGATAGATGTACGTAGATGTTATCTCTTTAAACACAATTACAACAGTCATCATGGCCGCAGGATTGCTGTTTCCTCTCCATTGCCCCAGCGTAAGAGAGAGGAATGTTTCAAAGACCAGTGTCTTTGTTTTCTTCCTGCAGACTGCTGCGGTTCACGTAGATTGATCCCAAAGGAAATGTAATATCAAGCCTTTGGTCTGAATAGGCAGGAAGAGAGAAGGACAACAACTGGGGGGTTGACAAAATGAAAGCCCTATATTACTGTATATGACAGGTAATCATATTTTGATGGGGGGGTAAAGTTGACACAATGAAAGCCCTATATATTACTGTATATGACAGGTAATCATATTTGGATGGGGGGGTTGACAAAATGAAAGCCCTATATTACTGTGTATGACAGGCAATCATATTTGGGTGGGGTGGGGTAGAGTTGACACAATGAAAGCCCTATATTACTGTATATGCTATACATTTCTATCTGAATGTTTTGATAGAAATATAATGGATATATTCTATATGACAAGCAATTGCATAAAATCTATCTAAATGTATTTGTTTTGTAAGCTTGCACACTTCACTCAACTAAACTCACTTCACTAAAGAAATGTACTGGCTAGAACCTAAAAGGGTTATTGGACTGTCCCCATAGGCAAACCCTTTGCAGAACCCTTTTGCTTCCAGGTAGAACCCCTTTGAGTTCCAGGTAGGACCCTTTCCACAGAGGGTTCTACGTGGAACCAAAATGGGTTCTCCTATGAGGACAACCAAAGAACCCTTTTGGAACCCTTTTTTCCAAGAGTGTACTGAACAGACCCCATCAGGTCAGACTCTGTGGTTAGTTATCAAACACCTTCTTTAGGCTTCTGTCATTTCTGGACCCATATCTAGACAAGCACAACTAATGCAGGGTTGTAGAAAGTGACACCACACTGGAAAAAGCTAAGCGTTCCTAGACACATTTCTATGTGAGATACATTGTCTCACATACAGTAACACCCTCATGTACAGATGCAGGATCTTAATTTGATCACGCATTTGTAGCTGAGAATTTTCTTGGTTTATTCAAGGTTTAAAAAGGCTTCTAAAGTATGTAATTTCCACTTTAAAATGCCAGACTTGATTTGAACAGATGGCTCTCTAAAAATACCACGTATGCAGCTAAAGTGAAGGACTAAATTGAAACTTTAGCTTCAGAAAACTCCAACACGATTGCTGAAGTGAAGGATTAAATTGAAGCCTTAGCGGGGAGACAACTTCATTTATAGCTCATTTATGAGCTGAATGGCCCGGCTGCTATGGTGAAAACAGTGGTTGAAGCATTAGCGGGGAGACAACTTCATTTGTAGCTCATTTATGAGCTGAATGGCCCGGCTGCTATGGTGAAAACAGTGGTTGAAGCCTTAGCGGGGAGACAACTTCATTTGTAGCTCATTTATGAGCTGAATGGCCCGGCTGCTATGGTGAAAACAGTGGTTGAAGCCTTAGCGGGGAGACAACTTCATTTGTAGCTCATTTATGAGCTGAATGGCCCAGCTGCTATGGTGAAGCCTTAGCGGGGACAGTGGTTGAAGCCTTAGTGAAAAAGGGTTGAGACAACTTCATTTGTAGCTCATTTATGAGCTGAATGGCCCGGCTGCTATGGTGAAAACAGTGGTTGAAGCCTTAGCGGGGAGACAACTTCATTTGTAGCTCATTTATGAGCTGAATGGCCCAGCTGCTATGGTGACAACAGTGGTTGAAGCCTTAGCGGGGAGACAACTTCATTTGTAGCTCATTTATGAGCTGAATGGCCCGACTGCTATGGTGAGAACAGTGGTTGAAGCCTTAGCGGGGAGACAACTTCATTTGTAGCTCATTTATGAGCTGAATGGCCCGGCTGCTATGGTGAAAACAGTGGTTGAAGCCTTAGCGGGGAGACAACTTCATTTGTAGCTCATTTATGAGCTGAATGGCCCGGCTGCTATGGTGAAAACAGTGGTTGAAGCCTTAGCGGGGAGACAACTTCATTTGTAGCTCATTTATGAGCTGAATGGCCCGGCTGCTATGGTGAAAACAGTGGTTGAAGCCTTAGCGGGGAGACAACTTCATTTGTAGCTCATTTATGAGCTGAATGGCCCGACTGCTATGGTGAAAACAGTGGTTGAAGCCTTAGCGGGGAGACAACTTCATTTGTAGCTCATTTATGAGCTGAATGGCCCGACTGCTATGGTGAAAACAGTGGTTGAAGCCTTAGCGGGGAGACAACTTCATTTGTAGCTCATTTATGAGCTGAATGGCCCAGCTGCTATGGTGAAAACAGTGGTTGAAGCCTTAGCGGGGAGACAACTTCATTTGTAGCTCATTTATGAGCTGAATGGCCCAGCTGCTATGGTGAAAACAGTGGTTGAAGCCTTAGCGGGGAGACAACTTCATTTGTAGCTCATTTATGAGCTGAATGGCCCAGCTGCTATGGTGAAAACAGTGGTTGAAGCCTTAGCGGGAGACAACTTCATTTGTAGCTCATTTATGAGCTGAATGGCCCAGCTGCTATGGTGAAAACAGTGGTTGAAGCCTTAGCGGGAGACAACTTCATTTGTAGCTCATTTATGAGCTGAATGGCCCGGCTGCTATGGTGAAAACAGTGGTTGAAGCCTTAGCGGCTGAGACAACTTCATTTGTAGCTCAGTTATGAGCTGAATGGCTGCTATGGTGAAAACAGTGGTTGAAGCCTTAGCGGGAGACAACTTCATTTGTAGCTCATTTATGAGCTGAATGGCCCGACTGCTAAAAACAGTGGTTGAAGCCTTAGCGGGAGACAACTTCATTTGTAGCTCATTTATGAGCTGAATGGCCCGACTGCTATGGTGAAAACAGTGGTTGAAGCCTTTTAGCGGGAGACAACTTCATTTGTAGCTCATTTATGAGCTGAATGGCCCAGCTGCTATGGTGAAAACAGTGGTTGAAGCCTTAGCGGGGAGACAACTTCATTTGTAGCTCATTTATGAGCTGAATGGCCCAGCTGCTATGGTGAAAACAGTGGTTGAAGCCTTAGCGGGGAGACAACTTCATTTGTAGCTCATTTATGAGCCGAATGGCCCGACTGCTATGGTGAAAACAGTGGTGAAGCCTTAGCGGGAGACAACACTGCTTCATTTGTAGCTCATTTATGAGCTGAATGGCCCGACTGCTATGGTGAAAACAGTGGTTGAAGCCTTAGCGGGGAGACAACTTCATTTGTAGCTCAGTTATGAGCTGAATGGCCCGACTGCTATGGTGAAAACAGTGGTTGAAGCCTTAGCGGGGAGACAACTTCATTTGTAGCTCATTTATGAGCTGAATGGCCCGGCTGCTATGGTGAAAACAGTGGTTGAAGCCTTAGCGGGGAGACAACTTCATTTGTAGCTCAGTTATGAGCTGAATGGCCCGACTGCTATGGTGAAAACAGTGGTTGAAGCCTTAGCGGGGAGACAACTTAATTTGTAGCTCATTTATGAGCTGAATGGCCCGGCTGCTATGGTGAAAACAGTGGTTGAAGAACCGTTGCTTTTCCATTGCTGTTTTTTCGTTGCACTTGCATTCAGTAGCATCTATGAATCATATTGTACACGGATGGTTTCTAATGTTGTGAGATTCTCGCTAGTGTTTACAGAACAACTGGTTCTGAGAGATTAGGATCAGGAGCTGCAATTGTAACGTTAAGCAACTGTAAGAAAATGGATGACTGCAGTGTAGCCACTATTGTGTGTTCATGGATTGCTAAGGCATAATAATATGAGTGTGTATTCTTGTTTTTAAAATGTAGCTCTGTACCTGTCTATTAATGCTATGTATTGTCATTTTATGTAGTTCTGTCCTTCAGCTGTAATTGTCTGTTGGTGTTCTGTATTATGTCATATTTCATGTTTTATGTTGGACCCCAGGAAGAGGAGCTGCAGCTTTGGCTGTAACAAACATGGACCCAAATAAAATACTAACAAAAAACGTACAACTTCTACAATTATTTTATTTTTTCATTAAATTATAGTCCACATAATGCACATTTCCTGTTGCTGCAGGATTATCCTCCTGCTGTAGAAAATTGGCTCAGATTAAGATCCTACATCTGTAGCCCTACTTTACGAGTTGAAGCTGTTCTTAATGATGTGCTGTAATGTGCCTAAAGGTAATAAGCCAACATGCCAGAATATATGTTGATTCCCAGGACCACCTGGGAACACGCATGACTCCAAGTCGCTTTGGATAAAAGCATCTCCTTAATGGCATATACTATGATCATTACTACTAGTCACTTTAATAACGCCCCTTTAAGAATGTTTACATATCTCGCATTACTCATCTCATATGTAGAAACGGTATCCTTCACTATCTATTCTTTACTATCTATTGCATCTTAACCTCTCTGCCACTGCTCATCCATATATTTTATACTTCTATATTGTCATCCCATTCCTTTAATAGATTGTGTGTATTACGTGTTAGATACTGCTGCACTGTCGGATGTAGAAGCATTTCGCTGTCTGAACTGTAACATAAAGGATTCTCCCATGGACTAACGCATAACCTGTGCTCCCTTGTCAACCCGTTACATCTTGTCAACCCGTTACATGTCAACCCGTTACATCTTGTCAACCCGTTACATCTTGTCAACCCGTTACATCTTGTCAACCCGTTACATCTTGTCAACCCGTTACATCTTGTCAGCCCGTTACATCTTGTCAACCCGTTACATCTTGTCAGCCCGTTACATCTTGTCAGCCCGTTACATCTTGTCAGCCCGTTACATCTTGTCAGCCCGTTACATCTTGTCAACCCGTTACATCTTGTCAACCCGTTACATCTTGTCAACCTTGTCAGTTACATCTTGTCAGCCCGTTACATCTTGTCAGCCTTGTCAGCCCGTTACATCTTGTCAGCCCGTTACATCTTGTCAACCCGTTACATCTTGTCAACCCGTTAGCCCGTTACATCTTGTCAGCCCGTTACATCTTGTCAACCCGTTACATCTTGTCAACCCGTTACATCTTGTCAACCCGTTACATCTTGTCAACCCGTTACATCTTGTCAGCCCGTTACATCTTGTCAACCCGTTACATCTTGTCAACCCGTTACATCTTGTCAACCCGTTACATCTTGTCAACCCGTTACATCTTGTCAGCCCGTTACATCTTGTCAGCCCGTTACATCTTGTCAGCCCGTTACATCTTGTCAACCCGTTACATCTTGTCAACCCCGTTACATCTTGTCAACCCGTTACATCTTGTCAACCCGTTACATCTTGTCAACCCTATACAAAAGGGTTAAATGAATGGCTTCCATTCTTTCAAAATGGAGTGTTCATTTAGATCAGGGATGGGCAACTCCAGTCCTTGGGGGCCTGATATGTGTCACACCTTTGCCCCAGCCCCATCTAACACACCTGACTCCAATAATCAACTAATCATGATCGTCAGTTTAGAATTCAATTAGTTTAAATCAGCTGTGATTACTAGGGATGTGGATAAAGTGTGACACTACTCCGACCCCTGAGGACTGGAGTTGCCCAGCCCTGAATAAGATGCATTGCTCAGAGAAATGGTAGGTTAGAGAGGAGTGTTTCTGAATCCTGGTCCTGTGGCTCCAAAGGAGTGCACATTCTAGTGTTTGCCTTAGCACTAACACACCTGATTAAAATCATCAAATCTCGATGATGAGTTGATCATTTGAATCAGGTGTGTAGTGCTAAAACAGGACCAGGATTACAAAAACACTGGGTTATAGCCGGATGTAACTGTGTTTCTCCTATTAGAAAATCCTCCTATGACAAAATACTCATTTACTTTTGATCATTTTACAGTAAAAAAAGGCAAATGTACATTTTCATTTTACAGTAATTTGACAATTATAATTAAGGTTTAGTCAAGTCTACTTTTAACTGAGCTCCAACTCCTCAGAGGTTGAAGAACCCTAAATGCTCATGTGATTCATAAGTCTTGATTCATATGTCCATTACAAGAAAATGGTGTTGAAGACAAAGCTCACCTTTGTAGGACAAGAGATTCAGTCGTCGGTTCCCTGTGAAGGAGAAACGCCGTATCGTCATTTGATTAGAGAACAGGTGTATGCCACAGACAGGTATTGCTTATATCAACAACCTGTAGATCCCAAATAACACCCTTTCTCCTCTGTGACCTTCCACACTCTCTAAATGACTTGTCACACTACACACACTCCCTGTGGTGAATCTAGCCAACGCTACAGAGAACTGTCCTCAGAAAGCCCTTGTGGTGAGGCAGAGAGGAGCTGAGTGCAGGGGCTTCCTAACAGATGCTGGGTCTTAAAGGGGAAGTACACTCAGAGAGGGGAAGTGGGAGCACTGCCTGTAAGCAGTGAGTTGCTGTCAGTCAGGTGCCACAACAGAGCTAAAGGGAGTATTCACATTATACATTTGGGAAATGTGTGGACTGCGGATGTGTTTATGAAATGATGCCTTATTGGCCATCTTAAATGAAGAAATTACTGGCCATTATGAATGAAGATCACGTGATGAACTACATGTCGACAACGATCCTCTTCGGTATGTTCCTTTTCCACCGGGCCCCCAACGCAAGCACACATTCCTTACTTCTCAATACACAACCCCAGATGCTCCTGTATCCAACACAACATTCCTATGAATGTATGTCCTTTGCAAACATTTACACCTAATGGTATATACAGTATATTAATCTATAGAGCTGGTCAAATAAGCGTCATCTTTAAACATCTCTGTAGATGGATGGCTGGGCTTCCAGTCCACCAGTTATGCTGTATAAACACAGACTCCCTCAGCAATAGTTTGGACTTGGCAATGAGACGGATTGGTCCGTAGCACTGGGGGCCCGTAGCGTCTAATGTGATAACGCTTTTAAACACAACTCTCCTCCAAAGCCTGCTAGCTAAGGAGACATTGTGCAGGGAAGACACACACACACAATACAAACATGCACAAGCACACACACACATATAACACAATATGGAGGGTTATCAGTCAGTTGAAAGAGGAAGATGACAGAGAACTCAGACATAAACCAAAAGGCTCCCTCACTTTTAGGATTTCTGTCTTCTAGGAAATACAAGAGCAAAACACTAAAATAGTAGAAATGATTCTCCTTTTATCTAGTTCTCTAGAAACTTCTCTAAATAATATGGTTCTCCAAAGCTATCAGCCACAACTCTCCCCATATCCCCCAGGAATCAAGGTGTTCTCAGTCCACTGACTTAGTAAAGGGTAATAAACATGTTGTAATAATAAATGTGTTGACTTTTACGTGTAGTATAACCACCTCTTTCTCACTGTATCGGTTTGCTACAGGAGCCTATACCCTCTTTGTGGTCGACCCCTATTCAATTCCACGAACTATCTCTCACAGGCTGTAAATCCTTAGAGACAGGCTGGTGCTAAATCCCTGGGCAGCTCCTTTTGTGATAAACACACACATTAACCTTTGAGGCCAAAAACACTAACGTTAGCAGTGGCACTGCGACAGACAAACATAAAATCCTCATACCGCTCTAAGACCAATTACACTCATCGCAGGTGTTACTTTTACCAGGTCGCCAAGCCAGCTCCAACCTACCCCAGCCATGCCCATAAGCTGAGGTAACGTTGAGAGGATGTTGTGTGAACGTTTGTATGTACGTAGCAAAAGAGGTCTCTGTTGTGTGACTGACATGAAATATGAAGGTCATGCCACACTGGGTATTTAAAGCACATTGGTACACGGCGCGTGCAGGTGCACTCAGAACGAGTGTGTCAACAGCATCACAGTTGGGCTGGTTTGAGATATCCAGATGTAGGAAATAAGCGCTTGGGCACACTGTCCTGGGAGACCGTTTTGTTTCCCCTCTGCTGGATATGAGAAACGGAGGTGTGGAAGAGGGGGGATAGAGAAAGGACAGGAGGAAGGTGATGGATGGAATAGAGAGAAAAGAAAGCAGGTGACTGGTAAAAGGAGCGATTGGGGAGGAGGAGGGCTATGGATGGAATGGAGTGATGGAAGGAGGAGGGCTATGGATGGAATGGAGTGATGGGAGAAGGAGGGCTATGGATGGAATGGAGTGATGGAAGGAGGAGGGCTATGGATGGAATGGAGTGATGGAAGGAGGAGGGATATGGATGGAATGGAGTGATGGAAGGAGGAGGGATATGGATGGAATGGATGGAAGGAGGAGGGCTATGGATGGAATGGAGTGGATGGGAGAAGGAGGGGGCTATGGATGGATGGAATGGAGTGATGGAAGGAGGAGGAAGGAGGAGGGCTATGGATGGAATGGATGGAATGGAGTGATGGAAGGAGGAGGGATATGGATGGAATGGAGTGATGGGAGGAGGAGGGCTATGGATGGAATGGAGTGATGGAAGGAGGAGGGCTATGGATGGAATGGAGTGATGGAAGGAGGAGGAGGGCTATGGATGGAATGGAGTGATGGGAGGAGGAGGGATATGGATGGAATGGAGTGATGGAAGGAGGAGGGCTATGGATGGAATGGAGTGATGGAAGGAGGAGGGCTATGGATGGAATGGAGTGATGGAAGGAGGAGGAGGGCTATGGATGGAATGGAGTGATGGGGAGGAGGAGGGCTATGGATGGAATGGAGTGATGGAAGGAGGAGGGCTATGGATGGAATGGAGTGATGGAAGGAGGAGGGATATGGATGGAATGGAGTGATGGAAGGAGGAGGAGGGCTATGGATGGAATGGAGTGATGGGAGGAGGAGGGATATGGATGGAATGGAGTGATGGAAGGAGGAGGGCTATGGATGGAATGGAGTGATGGGAGAAGGAGGGCTATGGATGGAATGGAGTGATGGAAGGAGGAGGGCTATGGATGGAATGGAGGGATGATGGAAGGAAGGAGGAGGGATAATGGATGGAATGGATGGAATGTGATGGGAGGAGGAGGGCTATGGATGGAATGGAGTGATGGAAGGAGGAAGGAGGAGGGCTATGGATGGAATGGAGTGATGGAAGGAGGAGGAGGATGGAATGCTATGGAAGGAGGAGGAATGGAGCTATGGAATGAGTGATGGGAGGGAAGGAGGAGGGCTATGGATGGAATGGGAAGGAGATGGAAGGAGGAGGGGGAGGAGGGGGCTATGGATGGAATGGAGTGATGGAAGGAGGAGGAGGGCTATGGATGGAATGGAGTGATGGAAGGAGGAGGGATATGGATGGAATGGAGTGATGGAAGGAGGAGGGCTATGGATGGAATGGAGTGATGGAAGGAGGAGGAGGGCTATGGATGGAATAGAGAGAAAAGAAAGCAGGTGACTGGTAAAAGGAGCGATTGGGGAGGAGGAGGGCTATGGATGGAATGGAGTGATGGTAGAAGGAGGGCTATGGATGGAATGGAGGAAGGATGGAAATGGAGTGATGGAGGGCTATGGATGGAATGGAGTGATGGGAAGGAGGATGGAATGATATGGATGGAAATGGAGGGGGAGGATGGAAGGAATGGAGTGATGGAGGGATATGGATGGAATGGAGTGATGGAAGGAGGAGGATGGAAGGAGGAGGGATATGGATGGAATGGAGTGATGGGAGGATGGAATGGAGTGATGGGAGGAGGAGGGCTATGGATGGAATGGAGTGATGGAATGGAGTGATGGAAGGAGGAGGAGGGCTATGGAATGGAGTGATGGAATGGAGGGCTATGGATGGAATGGAAGGAAGGAGGAGGGCTATGGATGGAATGGAGTGATGGAAGGAGGAGGGATATGGATGGAATGGAGTGATGGAAGGAGGAGGGATATGGATGGAATGGAGTGATGGAAGAAGGAGGAGGGCTATGGATGGAATGGAGTGATGGAAGGAGGAGGGAGGGCTATGGATGGAATGGAGTGATGGAAGGATGGAATGGAGTGATGGAAGGAGGAGGAGGAGGAGGGATATGGATGGAATGGAGTGATGGAAGGAGGAGGGCTATGGATGGAATGGAGTGATGGAAGGAGGAGGGATGGATGGATGGAATGGATGGAATGATGGAAGGATGAATGGAGGGATATGGATGGAATGGAGTGATGGAAGGAGGAGGGATATGGATGGAATGGAAGGAGGAGGAGGGCTATGGATGGAAGGATGGGAGGAGGCTATAGATGGAATGGAGTGATGGAAGGAGGGAGGGCTATGGATGGAATGGAGTGATGGAAGGAGGAGGGATATGGATGGAATGGAGGATGATGGAGAGGAGGAGGGATGGAATGGAGTGATGGAAGGAGGAGGGGCTATGGATGGATGGAATGAGTGATGGAAGGAGTGATATGGATGGAATGGAGTGATGGAGGAGGAGGGCTATGGATGGAATGGAGGAGGGATATGGATGGAATGGGAGGAGGAGGGGCTATGGATGGAATGGAGTGATGGAAGGAGGAGGGCTATGGATGGAATGGAGTGATGGAAGGAGGAGGGATATGGATGGAATGGAGTGATGGGAAGGAGGAGGGCTATGGATGGAATGGAGTGATGGAAGGAGGGAGGGGGATATGGATGGAATGGAGTGATGGAAGGAGGGCTAGGGAATGGAGTATGGATGGAATGGATGGAATGGAAGGAGGGAGGGGCTATGGATGGAATGGAGTGATGGAAGGAGGAGGGCTATGGATGGAATGGAGTGATGGAAGGAGGAGGGCTATGGATGGAATGGAGTGATGGAAGGAGGAGGGCTATGGATGGAATGGAGTGATGGAAGGAGGAGGGCTATGGATGGAATGGAGTGATGGAAGGAGGAGGGCTATGGATGGAATGGAGTGATGGGAGGAGGAGGGGGAGAATTCCGACATGAGAAGAGGAGGGAGTGATGGCAGCAATACCGAGGAATAGACAGATAAAATGGGAGGATTGGGAGGAGAGTTGAATGACGTAGGAGGATATAGTATAGACTATAGAGGGATGAGAGGAGAGGAGTGATGGCGGTGGAAGCCATACGTTATACCCAGTAGCTTCCTGTGCATCTGACTGTAGAGTTCTCCAAACCTGTATTGTCCCTGTCTGGGTTTCATCACCATATCCGTGACCAATCATACACAGTCTCATTGGAGCCTGGCAACCAACTACAACAGAGGATAAAGCACTATCCTTCAGCTACATTAAAACCCACACATGATTAAATAGGAATTAGATGAGGACAGTTAGTGTTACTGTACTTGGGCCTTTGCAAATCCCGACAAACAACTACTAAACACACCCATAAAATGTGATAATGCCTTGGTCTTTCTGTTATACTAGCTCTGTCCCTCCCACACACTCTCTCTAAAGACCAGTTTGGTAAAGAGGTAGACATTTCACAAGCATTGGCATAGCAACAAAACAGTAGCTACTTGGCTAATGCGTTTCCTGCTGGGTAGAATATATAGGCCACTGCAATAAAACAGCAATATCATTACATTCTTACAGGACATAAACATCTGCTTATGAGGCTTTTCCTAGAGGAAAGCCTCATAAGACAGGAGATCATTTTAGCCCCTCGGGTTCACAGGAAAATATGGTAGCCTAACTTTCTCAACTCCAGTCCTCCAGAACACCCAGCAGCACATATTTTTGTTGTAGCCCCCCCCAAACAAAACTCACCTGATTCAACTCATTAAGGGCTTTATGATTAGTTGTCAAGTTGAATGAGGTGTACTACAACAAAATGTATACTGTTACTTGGGTGTACTGGAGGAATGGAAAACACTGGGAAACACTGGACTAGTGGCCACTGCCTCTTCCTAGAAAGGAGGTTATCCTCACCTCATTTTCCTACAATTTATGTGCTTTCCCCTTTTAAAGCTTGAATTTGACGAAGAAAATCAAGATATATAGCCACTGATTCTTGAAGAATATAACTTAAAATGCCCCATCAGCTTAGTTCTACTGTCGTACCCCCATTAGAACCCAAAACATAAACATGTTTTACTCCCATTCTTCTCTTCAGATCATCTCAAGCTCTGTAAGGTTGAATGGGGAGGGTCGCTGCACACATTATCAGGTCTCTCCAGAGATGTTCGATTGGGTTCTGGCTGGGCCACTCAAGGACATTCAGAGACTTGTCCCGAAGCCAATCCTGGGTTGTCTTGGCTGTGTGCTTAGGGTCGTTGTCCTGTTGGAAGGTGAACTGTCGCCCCAGTCGTGGTCCTGAGCGCTCTGGAGCAGGTTTTCATCAAAGATCTTGGTGTACTTTCCTCTGATCATCTTTCCTTCGATCCTGACTAGACTCCCAGTCTCTGCCACTGAAAAACATCCCCACAGCATGATGCTGCAACCACCATGCTTCACCGTAGGGATGGTATTGGCCAGGTTATGAGCGGTGCCTGGTTTCCTCCAGACGTGGCAATTGGAATTCAGGCCAGAGAATCTTGTTTCTTATGGTCTGAGAGTCCTTTAGGTGCCGTTTGGCAAACTCCAAGTGGGCTGTCATGTGCCTTTTAATGGCTTCCATCTGGCCACTACCATAAAGGCCTGATTGGTGGAGTGCTGCAGAGATGGTTGTCCTTCTGGAAGGTTCTTCACTTCTTCCACAGAAGAACTCTGGAGCTCTGTCAGAATGACCATCGGGTTCTTGGTCACCTACCTGACCAAGGCCCTTCTCCCCCGATTGCTCAGTTTGGCCAGGCGGCAAGCTCTTTTTTATTTTTATTTTACCTTTATTTAACCAGGCAAGTCAGTTAAGAACAAATTCTTATTTTCAATGACGGCCTAGGAACAGCGGGTTAACTGCCTGTTCAGGGGCAGAACGACAGATTTGTACCTTGTCAGCTCGGGGGTTTGAACTTGCAACCTTCCGGTTACTAGTCCAACGCTCTAACCACTAGGCTACCCTGCCGCACCTCTAGGAAGTGTCTTGGTGGTTCCCAAACTTCTTCAATTTTAGAATGATGGAGGCCACTGTTGTTGCCATACCAGGCAGTGATGCAACCAGAGGATGCTCTCGATGGTGCAGCTGTAGAACCTTTTGAGGATCTGAGGACCAATGCCAAATCTTTTCAGTCTCCTGAGGCGGAATTGGTTTTGTCGTGCCCTCTTCCGACTGTCTTGGTGTGCTTGGACCATGTTAGTTTGTTGATGATGTGGACACCAAGGAACTTGAAGCTCTCAACCTGCTCCACTACAGCCCCGTCGATGAGAATGGGGGTGTGCTCGATCCTCCTTTTCCTGTAGTCCACAATCATCTCCTTTGTCTTGATCATGTTGAGGGAGAAGTTGTTGTCCTGGCACCACACAGCCAGGTCTCTGACCTCCTCCCTATAGGCTGTCTCATGCCACTGTTGTGTCATCGGCAAACTTAATGATGGTATTGGAGTCGTGTATGGCCGTGCAGTCATGAGTGAAAAGGGAGTACAGGAGGGGACTGAGCACGCACCCCTGAGGGGCCCCCGTGTTGAAGATCAGCGTGGCGGATGTGTTGTTACCTACCCTTACCACCTGGGGGCGGCCCGTCAGGAAGTCCAGGTTCCAGTTGCAGAGGGAGGTGTTTAGTCCCAGGGTCATTAGCTTAGTGATGAGCTTTGATGGCACTATGATGTTGAACGCTGAGCTGTATTCAATGAACAGCACTCTCACATAGGTGTTCCTTTTGTCCAGGTGGGAAAGGGCAGTGTGGAGCGCAATAGAGATTGCATCATCTGTGGATCTGTTTGGGCGGTTTGCAAATTGGAGTGGGTCTAGGGTTTCTGGGATAATGGTGCTGTGAGCCATGACCAGCCTTTCAAAGCACTTCATGGCTACAGACGTGAGTGCTTCAGGTTGGTAGTTATTTAGGCAGGTTATCTTAGTGTTCTTAGGCACAGGGACTATGGTGGTCAGCTTGAAACATGTTGGTATTACAGACTCAGACGCAAAACATTCCTGTAGCTTAGCATCTCTTGGGGACCTTCAATGCTGCATACATTCTTTGGTACCCTCTGTGGCTCGACACAATCCTGTCTCGGAGCTCTACACAATCCTGTCTCGGAGCTCTACAGACAATTCCTTTGACCTCATGGCTTGGTTTTTACTCTGACATGCACTTTCAACTGTGGGACCTTATATAGACAAGTGTGTGCCTTTCCAAAGCATGTCCAATCAATTGAATTTACCACAGGTGGACTCCAATCACATTGTAGAAACATCTCAAGGATGATCAATGGAAACAGGATGCACCTGAACTCAATTACAAGTCTCATAGCAAAGGATCTGAATACTTATGTAAATACAGTATCAGTTTTATTTCAATACATTTCCACAAAAAAAAACTGTTTTCGCTTTGTCATTATGGGGTAGCGTGTAGATTGAGGAACATTATTTAATACATTTTTGAATAAGGGCTGTAACATAAAATGTGGAAAAAGTCAAGGGGTCTGAATACTTTCCAAATGCACTGTATCTGAGTCATATCTGTATAATGTTAGATTAGCCTAGAAGCTATTTTGGCTAGGGCACCCTGTAGCGTGGCTGAATGCATTAGATCAAGCACACAGATCCAAGCTTACAACAACAAATTACAAATTTGATGATGCAGTTGACTTAGTAGTATGCTTATCATATCGCTAATCACAGCAGTGTTCTGGTCCCTACAGTGTGTAACAAATCGCACCCTATTCCCTATATAGTGCACTACTTTTGACCACAACCCTAGTCAAAAGAAGACCACAATAGAGAATAGGGTGCCATTTGAGAGACAGGCAGAGCTGATGCTGGGAATGAACCAGGACAACCTAGAGACTTGGGTTGAAAACATCTTTAATGGTTCCAACAAACAGCAGAACAAAGCCCATGGCTCTGTCCCAATACTTCAGAGATGCACCCTTCCTTCCATGTTTCCTTAAGGTCAGTGATGGGGTAGGGGAAAGCAAAGTTATCACATTATTTCCACCAATCCAGATTCGTGATTACTTCAGAAAAGGAAGGACGGATGCATTTCTAAAGTATTTCAACAGGGCCCAATATATTTACACAAGGTTGAGTTGACATAATTTGGGGTGATTTAGGGGGAAAGTGAGGATTACACTCCACAAATCACCAGAAATGATGGGGACATCATCGAGATCTCCATCCCTACGTAGCTCTATTACCTTAATGTGTATTCATAATTGTCATCAATCCAAAACGCACAGGGAACACCAAGGTATACATGTAAGTGTATTTAGTGATAAATCAAGGACCACATGACGTATCCAATTGGTCTACTGTTAGATGCTTCATTGCCTCTAGGATGACGTGTTCCAACATCTCCACTACCACACCACTTAGAATGCATATATTTTGTGTGGGTTCTACTTGAGAAACCTGAGTAGAATGGCTGGCAATTCTAGAACCTTCTAGAACACTGCAGGTCTACTATAGATCAGACAGACCACAATCGATACAAGACACTTCAAAAACCCTCAGTTGTGAGAAAACACAATGAAAGGCTGGGATTCAATCCGATCGCGCTTTGTTGACAATGCGCCATTTAAAGGACATCTTCGGATTGAGCCGATATATGCAGTGTCCACCGTTAAAACGGTCTCCACAAAAACATTGCCTTTAAGGTGCATTGTCGACAAAGCGCGATCGGGGTTGAGTCCATCCACATTTCTCTCGCTCTTTCTCCCTCTGCTCCTCTTATTAACGGTCTGGCCGTTGGAGGCAGAAGAGTTTGGCCTGGTGGTCTCCAGAGGCAGTGACCGCCATAGAGGCTTCTCTGTGGGAGGAGGAGAGAGAGTCAGATGAGAATAGGAGCCTTTCTGGCCCAAGTAAGTAGAATACAAGATCCTCATAACCACTGATACAGGGTCAGACGTTTTGTGCATAAGCCTAATTGAAAAGGTTAGGATCTGTGATGAGCGTGTGTGTTGGTGTGTGTACCTGTTAAGTGTGAAGTCGAGGATCTCCGCCTGGTGGCCACGGTACTCTGACACCATGGTTCCCGAGCGGGCATCCCACAGCCTCACCGCCCCGTCCAGACTACAGGTGGACACCACAGAGGATGACTCCTCCCACTGCAGTTTAACAATGCCAGCCTGACACACACACAGTCGGTTATAGAGCATATAACAAGGCATATGAAAATAGCAGAGCAACATGTCTCTTACAATCCATGATCAGAGGATTATTGTGGGTTTGGTTGTGAGTTGGGAGCCTGTTGGATGGCTGGTTTCTTACCTGGTGCTGACACTTGTGTCTGAGGACCTGTGAGGAGAGGTCATAGATAGCCAGGGTCCCATGCAGATACGCCACCGCTATCAGAGGCAACCTGGACAACAGAGAACACAGCATCATTCAAAACATGGCAACTGTTACACACCGTATGCCATGTAGTTCATTTAAGGTTAACTTGTGATTCTGGTCTTATGTTAAAAACATGAAGTCTTACACATTGCAGAACCCCACTGACTCCACCGAGTTGGTCTCCTCAGCATCCTCCTGAGAGGCTTTGGCTTTGCCCCCATCCACAGAGAACACACCCAACACCTACACACACCATTAGATACATTCCAGTTAGACAGCATATACCAACTGATAAGTAGCAGTACAGCACATCTCGAAAACCCACACCATGTTGGTCAATTGAACACATGACAGAACATTTTCTTGTGAATAATGCATGTCAATCTCCCCATGTCATCACGTCATCTGTCCCACCGTGTAAACCCAGAAGTACTGTTTTCATTCCCACTGTCCTCTGTACGTGGTCTCTACCGTAGCTCCAGTAGTTACGTGGTCTCTACCGTAGCTCCAGCAGTTATGTGGTCTCTACCGTAGCTCCAGCAGTTACGTGGTCTCTACCGTAGCTCCAGCAGTTACGTGGTCTCTACCGTAGCTCCAGCAGTTACGTGGTCTCTACCGTAGCTCCAGTAGTTACGTGGTCTCTACCGTAGCTCCAGCAGTTACGTGGTCTCTACCGTAGCTCCAGTAGTTACGTGGTCTCTACCGTAGCTCCAGCGTGGTCTCTACCGTTAGTGTGGGTCTCTACCGTAGCTCCAGTAGTTATGTGGTCTCTACCGTAGCTCCAGTAGTTACGTGGTCTCTACCGTAGCTCCAGTAGTTACGTGGTCTCTACCGTAGCTCCAGCAGTTACGTGGTCTCTACCGTAGCTCCAGCAGTTACGTGGTCTCTACCGTAGCTCCAGTAGTTACGTGGTCTTTACCGTAGCTCCAGCAGTTACGTGGTCTCTACCGTAGCTCCAGCAGTTACGTGGTCTCTACCGTAGCTCCAGCAGTTACGTGGTCTCTACCGTAGCTCCAGCAGTTACGTGGTCTCTACCGTAGCTCCAGTAGTTACGTGGTCTCTACCGTAGCTCCAGCAGTTACGTGCTCTCTACCGTAGCTCCAGTAGTTACGTGGTCTCTACCGTAGCTCCAGTAGTTACGTGGTCTTTACCGTAGCTCCAGTAGTTACGTGGTCTCTACCGTAGCTCCAGCAGTTACGTGGTCTCTACCGTAGCTCCAGTAGTTACGTGGTCTCTACCGTAGCTCCAGTAGTTACGTGGTCTCTACCGTAGCTCCAGCAGTTACGTGGTCTCTACCGTAGCTCCAGTAGTTACGTGGTCTCTACCGTAGCTCCAGCAGTTACGTGGCCTCTACCGTAGCTCCAGCAGTTACGTGGTCTCTACCGTAGCTCCAGCAGTTACGTGGTCTCTACCGTAGCTCCAGCAGTTACGTGGTCTCTACCGTAGCTCCAGTAGTTACGTGGTCTCTACCGTAGCTCCAGTAGTTACGTGGTCTCTACCGTAGCTCCAGCAGTTACGTGGTCTCTACCGTAGCTCCAGTAGTTACGTGGTCTCTACCGTAGCTCCAGCAGTTATGTGGTCTCTACCGTAGCTCCAGTAGTTACGTGGTCTCTACCGTAGCTCCAGCAGTTATGTGGTCTCTACCGTAGCTCCAGTAGTTACGTGGTCTCTACCGTAGCTCCAGCAGTTACGTGGCCTCTACCGTAGCTCCAGCAGTTACGTGGTCTCTACCGTAGCTCCAGCAGTTACGTGGTCTCTACCGTAGCTCCAGCAGTTACGTGGTCTCTACCGTAGCTCCAGTAGTTACGTGGTCTCTACCGTAGCTCCAGTAGTTACGTGGTCTCTACCGTAGCTCCAGCAGTTACGTGGTCTCTACCGTAGCTCCAGCAGTTACGTGGTCTCTACCGTAGCTCCAGCAGTTATGTGGTCTCTACCGTAGCTCCAGTAGTTACGTGGTCTCTACCGTAGCTCCAGCAGTTATGTGGTCTCTACCGTAGCTCCAGTAGTTACGTGGTCTCTACCGTAGCTCCAGTAGTTACGTGGTCTCTACCGTAGCTCCAGCAGTTATGTGGTCTCTACCGTAGCTCCAGTAGTTACGTGGTCTCTACCGTAGCTCCAGCAGTTATGTGGTCTCTACCGTAGCTCCAGCAGTTACGTGGTCTCTACCGTAGCTCCAGTAGTTACGTGGTCTCTACCGTAGCTCCAGCAGTTACGTGGTCTCTACCGTAGCTCCAGCAGTCACGTGGTCTTTACCGTAGCTCCAGTAGTTAGTGGTCTCTACCGTAGCTCCAGTAGTTACGTGGTCTCTACCGTAGCTCCAGCAGTTACGTGGTCTTTACCGTAGCTCCAGTAGTTACGTGGTCTCTACCGTAGCTCCAGCAGTTACGTGGTCTCTACCGTAGCTCCAGCAGTTACGTGGTCTCTACCGTAGCTCCAGCAGTTACGTGGTCTTTACCGTAGCTCCAGCAGTTACGTGGTCTCTATCCCACAGTAGTTACAGATGAAGTCGGAAGTTTACATACACCTTAGTCAAATACATTTAAACTCAGTTTCACACAATTCCTAACACTTAATCCTGGTAAAACTTCCCCAACTTAGGTCAGTTAGGATCACCACTTTATTTTAAGAACGTAAAATGTCAGAATAATACTAGGGATAATTATTTATTTCAGCTTTCATTTCTTTCATCACATTCCCAGTAGATCAGAAGTTAGCATGCACTCAATTAGTATTTGGTAGCATTGCCTTTAAATTGTTTCACTTGGGTCAAACGTTTCGGGTAGCCTTCCACAAGCTTCCCACAATAAGGTGGGTGAATTTTGGCCCATTCCCCCTGACAGAGCTGGTGTAACTGAGTCAGGTTTGTAGGCCTCCTTGCTCACACATGCTTTTTCAGTTCTGCCCACAAAATTTTCTATAGGATTGAGGTCAGGGCTTTGTGATGGCCACTCCAATACCTTGACTTTGTTGTCCTTAAGCCATTTTGCCACAACTTTGGAAGTATGCTTGAGGTCATTGTCCATTTGGAAGACCCATTTACGACCAAGCTTTAACTTCCTGACTGATGTCTTGAGATGTTGCTCCAATATATCCACATCATTTTCCTTCCTCATGATGCCATCTATTTTGTGAAGTGCAGCAGACCCTCCTGCAGCAAAGCACTTTGTGTACGTATACTTCTGACCCACTAGAATTGTGATACAGTAAATGATAAGTGAAATAATCTGTCTGTAAACAATTGTTGGAAAAATTACTTGTGTCATGCGCGAAGTAGATAACCTAACCGACTTGCCAAAACTATAGTTTGTTAATTTAATCTCTTAGAGCTACCCCCTACTTTTTTGAATTTCCGCCTGAAATCATACCCAAATCTAACTGCCTGTAGCTCAGGCCCAGATATGCATATTCTTGGTATCATTTGAAAGGAAACACTCTGAAGTTTGTGTAAATGTGAATTGAATGTAGGAGAATATAACACCATAGATCTGGTAGAAGAAAATACAAGGAAATAAACATATGTTTTCTGTTTTTATTGTTGCTGCATCATCTTTCAACTGAACAAGAACATCCAAACATACAGATAGGATGCTGGGGGTGGTTTGAATGAAGAACATAAGATGGCAACAGTATTTGAAAAAGGTTTCAGAAAGATATCTTCAGGAATGAGTGAGCTACATGACATTGAGCATGTAGTCATCCAGGTGTCCCACACAAGTTGCCCAAATGTACCCAAGTGGCCGAATTGGTACAGAGATACATTTTAAGTAAAAGACTATATACAAAACACTCAAATGCAATTCTAACAACCCCCCCCCCACACACACAAAAAATGACATTTTGAATAAATGTAAAATAACAAGGGTAACTATTTACACACATTCAATGTATAATGTACAATATTGTGAAGACCCTCAGTCCTCTCCAAAATATTGTTCTTCTGATGCCATGCCCAATAGCAGTCTCTTTCTGCTGTAAAGCAGAGGGTTACTGAACAGCTGGTGCAGGTGATGGGGCATTTCCTGTGACACAGAACACAACGATGTCTCCCTACTGTGCCCTTTTGCTCCTGGATGAGCAGCTCCCTGAAGGCTTGCTGTGAGATGGGTGGCTGTCCACAGCTCTTAGCCATTTCCTTCTGGAGGATGAAGGCATTCACCACAGCAACGTCAATGAAATGATAGAAAAATGTCTTGTACCATTTCATTGCCTTGTGGAGAACATTGTAGTAGCCAATCAGTGCATCTGACAGGTCCACACCTCCCATGCTCTTGTTGTAGTCCTTGATGGCTGCAGGAATGGGGACATTTTTTGTGGTCCATGCCCCAGTAGCACCATTCACACGCCTGACGACGTGATCTCAACTGAAGGACTTGTGGATACTGGAGCACATGACCACCTCTCTGGTATCCATCCACTTCACAAAGAGCAGGCCATCTTCACAGATCCATCACATGGTACCCCGCTCAGCCCGCTTAGGCATGTCATTCACCTTGGTCTTTGGAAAGCCCACTCTGTTGGTCCGAATGGTGCCACAAGCCCACACATCCCGCTTCCTCAGGTCTGTGAACAGGGTAGGGCTTGTGTAGAAGTTGTCCACAAAAAGTTTGCAGCCCTTCCCCAGGAGTTGAAAATCTAATAACTGCATAACAGAGTCATAGCTAAGTCCCTTACCGGTCGCAAAACTGCTCTTCCCCTCATAAACAAAAAAATTGCACATGTATGCACACACAGAATCAGCCAAAACAAACAGTTTGTAACCCCATTTAGTTGGTTTGTTACGCATGTATTGTTTTAGGCCAATTCTGGCCTTTGAAGCTACCATCCTCTCATCGATGGAAACGTTCTGGGCAGGCGGAAAATAGGTTTTGCAAGCCTCAACGATGCTGGGGTAGAGCGGTTTTATTTTGCACAGCCTATCAAACCTTGCTGTGCCTCTCATCTTCTCATTGTCCTCATCAACTTCTGGGTCACTGATATGAAGCGCCCGTGAGATTGTCAGAAACCTTTTGCATGATATGACAGTGGAGAGGAAAGGCAGTTGATAGAGGGGAGCAGTTTTCCAGTAGTCTTTCAGGGTTTTTAGCTTCCATCCCTCTTTCTTGCCTTCCTGCTTCTTAGCACCATACTTATTTGTGTTCGACACCAGGGAATCAACAACTGCCGAGGTGAAAAACAGCTGAAAAAGTTGCATGGGGCTGTACTTAGAGGTCATGTCCAGCTGAGGTCCCGATGGCCTCTTCGGTCTGAATACTGGAGGTGTAGGCAACACATCCTCCTCCAGCACAGAGTGCCAACGACCCTCCTCCTCTCTGATTGCAGGTTTAGCTCTTCCCCACCTCCACTTCTTTGTCACAGACTTCCCACCTGGCAGGGCGGGGGTAGGTGTGGAGCCGGAGACAGCAGGGGTCCGGCTAGATGATCCCGCTCCTGTGGGGGATGGGCACCTTGGCAGTGGGGGCTCCCAATCAGAATTGGAGGGACTGTGAAATAAAGACACAGAAACACAGATTATATTAGAGAAGGAAACGTAAATCACTAAGGTGAGGTTCTGTTCCGTTCCATGTTTAGATAAAATACATATAATATTTACAGACACACAAACACCCAAAATGTAGAGCCATATGGCGCCACAACAAACATTTCATTACTGAATATATATATGTCAAATATTTCAAACAACAGCATGAGAATTACTTACCAATCGAGAATGGCATCTTCACCATACAGAAACATGTCCTCAAATTGGGAGTCCAAACTTGACATACAATCCGATAGATCTTCTTGTAATTCTGTGTCACTTCCTCTATCAATCTCGTCAATAATATCATGTAGATCTGTATACCTGGACTTTGCGTTTGATTTTCCAGATTTACTCGCCATAATTCCTTCAATAAAATAGCGGAAAATGATCTTGACTCAATACTGCTTCGCGCAAACAAAGTGGCTCCTTCGGGTAGAAATTCCAATGGCAAATGGCTGTGTTACGCTCGAATTTCGTTCAAAAGCTGGTCTTCCCGGATATAAACATTAGATATTGCCATTTACCTCAGCCCATTGGCTATCTACCAAGCGAGATTTCAAGACAATCAGTGGTGATTGGGCAGAAATACAGTCATTCAAAGAAGCACTGGTGATATCATTGGCACGCAATGAGGTCATTGTTTGCTGTGTTCATATCAGTTCCTTTCGGTCAATACGCCTGTAAAAAGAACCATGAAGTATGGTTGTGTTACTAACAAACAGAGGATTACAATGAAACCAACCATGACTAGATAAACGTAAATGTAGTGTGAGTAATTGCATCGAATGTCTCATTGAAAGTTGAAGGATACGGAATTCATTACACAGGCTGTTTACAAAATGTGTCATTTTATGCTATAAAAATCGATTTAATTGAACAAAACAACTATTTATTGTGAAGATTGGACTTTTTGTATTGCCAAAAGAAGATCTTCAAAGGTAATTGAATATTTTAGTGCCATTTCTGGCTTTTTGTGACGCTAAAGCTTGGTTGGAATATGCCAGTAATACTTGTGTGTGTGTGGCGCGCTGTCGTCAGATTATCGTAAGGATTGCTAAGAAGATGTTAAGCTTTTAAATTATGTTAGATACATGTATTTACAAGAACGTTTAATATTACGAATTGTGTATTTAGTATCTTTGCGCTATGCTATTTCACCAGATGTTAGCCTATGCGGGACACTAACGTCCTGCATAGCCTAAAGAGGTTAACAAGAAATTTGTGGAGTGGTTGAAAAAAAAAGAGTTTCAATGACTCCAAGCTAAGTGTATGTAAACTTCCGACTTCAACTGTATGTGTCCTCTCTCCTACAGTAGTTACGTGTCCTCTCTCCTACAGTATGTATGTGTTCTCTATAATACAGTAGTTATGTGTTCTCTATAATACAGTAGTTATGTGTTCTTTATAATACAGTAGTTATGTGTTCTTTATAATACAGTAGTTATGTGTTCTCTATAATACAGTAGTTATGTGTTCTCTATAATACAGTAGTTATGTGTTCTTTATAATACAGTAGTTATGTGTTCTTTATAATACAGTAGTTATGTGTTCTTTATAATACAGTAGTTATGTGTTCTTTATAATACAGTAGTTATGTGTTCTCTATAATACAGTAGTTATGTGTTCTCTATAATACAGTAGTTATGTGTTCTTTATAATACAGTAGTTATGTGTTCTTTATAATACAGTAGTTATGTGTTCTTTATAATACAGTAGTTATGTGTTCTTTATAATACAGTAGTTATGTGTTCTTTATAATACAGTAGTTATGTGTTCTCTTTAATACAGTAGTGCCCGCTGCCCACCTTGCCAGTGGCAGTGTTGATGAGCTTGGCACGGCCATCTACAGAGCCCGTCAGCACCAGAGAGCCGTCCTTGTTACAGGCCAGGCACGTCAGCGCCCCCTGGTGTCCATCATGACCTGAGGTGGCCAGAGAAGCGAGGAGACAGTTGAGTGGGGATAGAAGTTGTTCCTTACCGCTGGTCCAGTGGCAGTTATTACTGTTTTATCCTCAGAAAAGTCAAGATTAGGATTTGGGGTTTGGTCATCTGCTCTAGATATAAAGTAAGCCATGTACACTAATAAACACAATCCACACTGATTTTCATGAGGAATTCCACACCTATTCCCAGTGACCATGACACACATCCTGCCGTCTGGCAGTAGTGAGGATTGTCACATACTCTGTTCAGGCGTGCGACAACTTGGCCAAACTCACCTTTAATCACATGGGTGGCATTTCCCTGCTTGAGGTCCCAAAGTCGTACGTTCCCATCTTCATAGCCCACCACAGCTCTCTTCCCTGTGGAGAAAAGACAAAGTTGTTACATGTTCAACCTGGCAGCACAGATCATGGTAGAGTATTCTGTGCTGAATTGTCCTTTATGCTTGGCTGGGAAGACAGTCTCACCGTCTGGCAGGACCTTTCCACTGGTCGACTGGCAGCCAGGGCCCTGCAGGGTCTTACAGTCACCCCCTGGGATCTTCCACATCCAAACGTTACCGTCCGCCATGCCCGCCAGCAGCACCGGGGCGCAGGGGTGCCACTCCATCCACTAACACACACACACTTCAGATGCCAAAACTTGATTTAACTACCTAGCTTAATCAGGCAGAATCAGGTGTGGCAGTGTGTTCCTGCTGGTCTACAATAAATATGCGCACCCTGTTTCGGGCCGGGCTGCGTTCTCCCTCACCTCCAGGTCTCCCACCTCGAAGGACCACACCTCCTGCTTGGTCTCCACCTTCCAGACCTTGATCAGCCCACTCATGTCCCCTGTGGCCACCAGGGAAGAATCATGGCTGAATAAAACACTTGTCACGGAGTCCTTATGGCCTACGGTTGTGGAAAAAGAAGGACTGGGGTTAAATATTGGGAGCAACACAAATATCTGTTTATTCTGAGCTCAACTATCTTGTAGCATAAAGAAATGTCCTATTGGGATGTCAAAGCTAAATTAAAAGCACAACAACTAATTGATGACAGCTTGGAGAGTATGGAGGCTCACCTGTACATTCAAACAGCACTTCCCCGTCACTCACTCTCCAGACGTAGGCCTTGTCATCCTCTCCTCCGGTCACAGCCAAGCTGTTTGTGTCTGGGTCCAGACTCACACAGAACACGGAGCCTGGAAAACACAAGTCAATGTAATAACAGAAGAAAAAAAAGAGACCCATACATGTCCCTGGCCTATCCAATAGCTTTTACCCTGTCTCCTTCCCTTCAATACATGAAATGACTGTAAAGTCATCCACCCTTTACTGTCAAATCCTATCAACATAGTGGTGGTGATGATGGAACAAGATAATGAGATGGACCTACTACCAGCAACTGCCACTGAGTTGTTTAGAGACTGAAAGAAAAGCACTAGTCAGGTGATATAGTTAGCTAGCTAGTACCCGTGTGTTTGGAAAAGGTGAGTTCGCTGTCATCTTGCTCCTTTTCCTGCTCCATCTCGTCATCGGTATCCCAGTCTTCCTGTTCATTGTCTCCGTCCTCAGTCTCTCCGACGTCCACGTCCTCGAACTCATCCGCCAAATCATCTGTCCGTCAGAGTGAGGTATTACTGTACTTGACACATGTACCTCTCTTAGTTTTATACCACGACATTAACTCATAGAAGGTCTAACCAAGACAATGCCCCCAGCGTCCAAGAGACAACTTATTTTGCTCAATCAATGACAGTCCATGTAGCAAGTCCTCATACAGTTATAAGGACATGAACTAAACTACACCCCTTGAAGCATCTGCTTCTGACCAACGAACGTTATCTAGCTAAGCATGCAACCATCATTACCTGGGTTTTGCTCTGTTTCGTTAAGGTCGATGACTTCTATAATCTCTTCATCCCCGTGGAATTGTACCGAATTTTCGTCCGAGTAATCCATGATAGCTAGCTAGATGTTACCAAGGTGGCTAACTTAAATTAGCTGCCTAATTTGAGAGCTGAAAAGTTTGCTAACGCGACAAAATGTTGAAAACAGGTTAAGAAAATATGTTAAGTCAATCACAGAAAACGCTAAAGATTGTTATTTCTTGGTGCTGACCGAAGAACAAATCCGAGCTATAGAGAAAAACATCTAAATAGTGTCCACATGTTTTTTTCACATGTGTGAAAGTCTCCGGAAGTCTCTGGCACTCCGTTATTACGTCAATAAAACATTTGATACGATTGGTGTTTCACCCTGAATCTTGACACGCCCCCTTCATAGTAACAACCAATCCATGCCAAAGTGGGCGGGACTTCTTCAACATGACTACTTCATCGGAGAGTAATATACAAATCCAATTTTGATAAACTTCCATATCTACTGGGTGAAATACCACAGTGTGCCATCACAGCAGCAAGATTTGTGACCTGTTGCCACAAGAAAAGGGCAACCAGTGAAGAACAAACACCATTGTAAATACAACCCATATTTATGCTTATTTATTTTCCCTTGTGTACTTTAACTATTTGTACATTGTTACAACACTGATATATATATACAAATATGACATTTGTAATGTCTTTATTTTTTTGAAACTTCTGTATGTGTAATGTTTACTGTTAATTTGTATTGTTTATTTCACTTTGGTATATTATCTACCTCACGTGCTTTGGCAATGTTAACTCATGTTTCCCATGCCAATAAAGCCCCTTGAATTGAATTGAATATCCTTGTACACTAGATGGCACAAAAACACCATTATCATCATGCTGGCTTTCATCCTTCCTCTCTTCTGATATAGCGTTTCCCAACTCCGGTCCTCGAGTACCTCCAACAGCACACATTTTTGATGTAGCGCCGGAAAAAAAGCACCTGATTCAACTTGTCAAGGGCTTGATGATTAGTTGGCAAGTACAATCGGCTGCGCTTGTCCGGGTACAACAAACACGTGTACTGTTGTGGTACTCAGGACCGGAGTTGGGAAACACTCTTCTAATATAACATTTTCAGGTAGACTAATGTAAAATTATCTGAACACAGAATAGGTGTAAAATAGATGGCACAACTTCCACCTACCCTATCGGATCTGCTAACGTACTGTATATATATCCAGAGTAGTAAGGAGTAGGGCATAGGGCTCGATTTGGAATTGGGCCCCATGTGAATTTCCTCTAATCGGCTATCCAATCAGACATAAGTATTTACGACATGTGACTTTGGGAAAACGGGTCCCCTCAATAATGCAACTTGTTATTCCCTTCATAAAAAAAGGCTCTATGGCTGCTGTTATTTCCAGTTTAGGCTTCTTCTAGTTTTTGCAAACAGCCTGTCGCCGTGAGTATAGACATGTTTCGTTTTTTGCTAATTTCTCATTTGTGTGTAATGCATTGTCCTCGTAATTTTCTATATTTTGATTTAAAGTGTAAGTGTTCTGGTAGTCCTGTTAACTGTGTAAATAGTGTGCCTGTGGGATTGTAGTGATTGAGTGGGCACCAGCTGAAGGGCAGTGCATTAGCTTCTTTGCATCCACAACTCTTCCCAGGAGGGCTTGCATATTGGCGATGCACTTGAGTCAATGTTTGAATAATTTCAACAGTCACTAATAAACATGTACTTTGTATCTCAAACTACAAGATGTCCGGTCGTGGAAAGAAAGCTGTCTCCAAATCGAAGACTTCCACAAGTCGCTCTGTCAGGGCAGGTCTCCAGTTTCCTGTAGGCCGAATTCACCGTCTGCTGAAGAAGGGACATTACGCTGCCCGCATTGGTACAGGAGCTGCAGTCTACCTCGCTGCCATACTGGAGTATCTCTGCGCTGAAGTCCTGGAGCTCTCGGGCAACGCGGCCCGTGACAATAAGAAGTCGCGCATTGCTCCACGGCACATCCAACTAGCTGTGCGGAACGACGAGGAGCTGAACACGCTGCTGGGTGCGGTCACCATATCGGAGGGTGGTGTCCTTCCAAACATCCAAGCCGTGTTACTTCCCAAGAAGAGCAAGCAACCTAAAGACAACGGCAGCAATGCCAACGACGTCCAGTCTCAAGAGTTTTAGAATGTACCATACAAGCTTTTACCGCAAACTCGTCCCTTTCACCGTTTTCCTTAATAAAATAACAATTTTAACGTGTCTTTAGTGTTGGCCAGCTGATGCACTGCAATGACCTATGTTAAGCTTTATTTAAACATTTCGGGTCAAATCAAGAAGTGCTTTCAAGTCAAATCATTGACACTTTTGCCCAAAAAAATGCTTCTCAGTTTGAGAAGTTGTTACAGAAATAATGCCAGTTCACTGGAATTTGAATTTACTTCCTGAATTGACTGACTTCAATTTGAATTAATCCCCAACCCTGCAAGGAATGCGGTAGGCCTACTGGTTTCATGAGCTAAAACCAATACCCTGGGTTCTAGTGACAGTTTCAAAAACTAGGGCATTGCAGAACTGAATCTTAATGGTTTGTTTTCCATCCAAAAGCCGGTGTAACAGTGTTTTAAAGTAACTTGAGAGCACCCCTCAGCTAGCTAGAAATGTGGCTGGAGCCATCCAATTTTGAATCCTTTGGGTGGCTCAACTGGTTTGGAATGTTAGTTAGAGGGGTTGTGATGCAGAGAACCACTGTTTTGAGCCTAGTGACCCCGGGGGAAACAGAATTTAGAATATGAGAGAAATTTGCATCAATATTGAGTAACTGGCCCTGTCTTGACTCTCTCCCTATGCATGATAGCCAGACCTTTTCAAATTTATATTGAGCTCCTTTTCATGTCTAAGAGTGGCTGCCATTGACTATTATAAATGAAAGCACTTGTCTGTTCAGGTCTGTGTACTTTGTCTGGGCTTACTTCTCCGTGCTCCTGAGTCTTTGATCCTAGGGGGTAGGCCTGGCATGGGGTTGCCTGCGGGCATTGTGCCCGGGAGGGTTTCACTGATGAGCAGACCTTCAGCGTGGACAAACACTACAGTACTGCACCATGATCAGGAAAACCATTCAAGGTAACCTGGGTAGAATGGTTATCGGTACATAAGGTAAATGCTATACCAAGTGAGGAAGCACCTGTGAGGAGGCATATTTTGTATTTTCTTATGGCTTGATATTACTTGAAATCAGGGGCGCAACTTTGGTTTAAGAAGTGGGTGGGACATATTTTTCACTCCAAACAGCCTACTGCTCGGAGGCAACCGAACGGTCCTAAAGCACACTATTTCCTTGTTTTGTATCACATTCCAATAAACCTGAGGGGGACAAAAATGCACTTTCAGAATGTGGTGGGAGGACGGACATATCGTCCCCAGTGAAAGTTGTGCCCGTGCTTGAAATGTACTATTAGTGCAAAATGTTTCTCAATAGTTATGTCAGCTGTGATATGTTTGTGTATGGTAATGAGAGGATTTCCGATAGCAAAAGAAATATAGGCAACATGACATGTATTTTTTCCATGGTTTATCCTTCCTCTTTCTCAATCCATCTAAATCCCCAATCTGTCTAGAAATCACATGAAACAATGTTTTTCAGGTCTACTTTTGTCCTACTTGCTCAGACGATAACTGAACTGTGGATGGGCTTCTTTAAACTGTCATAGGGATGACATAACAGTCAGACACCAGAATCAGTCATCATTGATGTCAGTTTATCACAAAAATGAGCCTGTTTAATATTGACACTGGGATGGTGTACCAACACACACACACATACTGTACATGCACATAAGAAAGCACGCACACATACACTACCTGTCAAAAGTTTTAGAACACCTACTTATTTAAGGGTTTTTCTTTATATTTACTATTTTCTACATTGTAGAATAATAGTGAAGACAAACTATGAAATAACACATGGAATCCTGTAGTAACCAAAAAAGTGTTGAACAAATCTAAATATATTTTATATTTGAGATTCTTCAAATGGCCATCCTTTGCCTTGACGACAGCTTAGCACACTTTGCATTCTCTCAACCTGCTTCACTTGGAATGCTTTTCCAACAGTCTTGAAGGAGTTCCCACATATGCTGAAAACTTGTCTGCTTTTCCTTCACTCTGCGGTCCAACTCATCCCAAACCATCTCAATTTGGTTGAGGTCGGTGAATTGTGGAGGCCAGGTCATCTGATGTAGCACTCCATCACTCTCTTTCTTGGGCAAATAGGTCTTATACAGCCTGGAGGTGTGTTTGGTCATTGTCCTGTTGAAAAACAAATGATAGTCACACTAAGCCCAAACCAGATGGGATGGCGTATCACTGCAGAATGCTGTGGTAGCCATGCTGGTTAAGTTTGCCTTGAATTCTAAATAAATAACAAAGTGTCACCAGCAAAGCACCCCCACACCATCACACCTCCTCCATGCTTTACGGTGGGAAATACACATGCAGATTTCATCCGTTCACCCACACCGCGTCTCACAAAGACACAGCGGTTGGAACCAAAAATTGCCAATTTGGACTCCAGACCAAAGGACACATTTCCACCTGTCTAATGTCCATTGCTCAAGCAAGTCTCTTCTTCTTATTGGGGTCCTTTAGTAGTGGTTTCTTTGCAGCAATTTGACCATGAAGGCCTGATTCACAGTCTCCTCTGAACAATTGATGTTGATGATTCACACAGTCTCCTCTGAACAATTGATGTTGAGATGTGTTTGTTACTTGAACTCTGTGAAGCGTTTATTTAGGCTGCAATTTCTGAGGCTGGTAACTAATAAACTTATCTTCTGCAGCAGAGGTAACTCTTAGCCTTCCATTCTTGTGGCGGTCCTCATGAGAGCCAGTTTCATCATAGCGCTTGATGGTTTTTGCGACTGCACTTGAAGAAAATGTCATAGTTCTTGAAATGTTCTGTATTGACTGACCTTCATGTCTTATCTTCTGTATACCTTGTCACAACACAAATGATTTGTTCAAATGCATTAAGAAGGTAAGAAATTCCACAAATGAACGTTTAACAAGGCACACCTGTTAATTGAAATGCATTCCAGGTGACTACCTCATGAAGCTGGTTGAGAGAATGCCAAGAGTGTGCAAAGCTGTCATCAAGGCAAAGGGTGGCTATTTGAAGAATTTCAAATAAAATATATTTGGATTTGTTTGACACTTTTGTGGTTACTACATGATTCCACGTGTTATTTCATAGTGTTGATGTCTTCACTATTCTACAATGTAGAAAATAGTAAAAATAAAGAAAAACCCTTGAATGAGTAGGTGTTCTAAAACTTTTGACTGGTAGTGTACTTACACAACACAAATGCACATAAGCTAGCGCGCACCAACACACACACACACACACACACTGTAATTCCAGGCTCATTTTCTAGGGCCTGGAAGCTGTTAGAGAGGCAGGGAAACGTAATGAGTGTGCAGGTCTGGGACCCTTTGGTGGAAACTTGTGGACTAGTTGGCTCTACTGTAAAAGCCTTGCTCTGCTTTCGTTTAACGAGAACACTTAATGGCCGTTTCAACACATTACAGCCCCCCATTTCCCTTTCATTCTCCCTAAACCTAGTTTCCATTTGCAAACATATAGGTGATAGATCTTTTCATTTTCTCTTATGTAGGGCAGTGGTTCTCAACCCTCTCCTCGGGGACCCACAGACGTTTCACTATTTTTAGCCCTGTATTAGCTCACCTAATTCATCCAATGAAGGATTTGCTGATTAGTTGACAAGTTGAATCAGGTGTGCTAGCTCTGGAATAGATCAAATACATGGAACAGCTGGGGGTCTCTGAGGAGAGGTTTGACAACCACAGATGTTGGGAACCTTTTTTTCACTCACATGATGTTCTGTAAGACAAATGCTACAAATAATGAGCATGGCCTAGTTCACAAACTGTGGCTTCTTTGCTTCACTGCTGTCAGCCAAGTTGATGTCTGGACAGAATACATTTAGCCAGTAACGTGTGAACAGGCCAGAAGCTGGTGTTGAGAATTGTTGGTGGAATTTAGAACCCTTGTCTTAGTTGGTGTGAAACATATTCACACCAGTCTTACATAGTGGATATGAGTCTATATGACTCTGGCCGGCCCATCAATGCTAGGCATAGGTATTTTGGAGATCCACTACACTCATTCAATATTAATTTTCTGGGCCAAACGTACTCTGTAAAAAAAAGAGACAAGTTGACATATTAACAGGGTATGTAAACAGGTATTTTTCAGCTGTGAACTCCTTTGTAGTATCAGTGAGGTCTGTGTACTGTGGGACAGTGATTTGTGGCTGATGTTGGGTGAGGAACAGACTTCCCTTTGCAACCACTTATAGCCAGTTAGACTAAAATGGGGCCTTGTTTTCTCCATACACACTGCTCTCACTGCTGCGGTTAACTGCTAAAGCCATAACCACAGGTCCAGGAACACTGTGGGACTATTCACTCCGTGTGGTTTGGTCATAGCTGTGGTGGGAAGAACTGATCCCAAGTCAGTTGTTATACTTAATAAGAGCTGAACGTTTCTAATGCATTTAGAACGCATTTTCTTCCAAATACAAAGATCTCTACAACTTTTCAGTTGTACGGTCGTCTCTGTAAAATCAACATGTAACTGAATAGAAGTATGGCCTCACCCCCCCATGACAGAAACAGCCAAGTTTAAATGTATCTACCACTGTACCAGCGCTGGTCATTCTTAACTTTGATAGCTAATTCTATAGCTCCCACCAAGGTTATTATAGTTTTGTGTTTTTATATTAGTTTGAATTTTTCTACCTGTTTTAAAATTATTTAAAATTCTGTTTAATTTCAGTTAGTTTACAGACCTGATTTGCTCTTTTTTTTCTAGTTTAAGTTGTATAAAAATATATTTTTAAATATTATTTAGTTTCAGTTTTAGTGTTATGGTCAGAAAACAAGTGTGGTTGGCTAGGAGCCATTTGTGTTGTACAGTTTTTTTGTGTGACTTGGAATTAAAAGGAATAGTGCAGAGACTGATGCAATGAATATGATGGGAGGAAACTCTCTCGCCCATGTTTACACATTTTAGTCATTTGGCAGACACTCTTATCCAGAGCTACTTAGAGGACTAAATGGGGTTAAGTGCCTTGCTCAAGGGCACATCGGCAGATTTTTCACTTAGTCGCTCTGGCCCAAAACTCTTAACCACCGCTAGGCTACCTGCCACCAGTCCAATGCTTTTTAACTTAAGTAATACATGTACAGAAGAATCAAGTTAGCTACCCAGTCATGTTTTTCACAGGTTAGCGTTTTTCGTCGTGAATTTTGTTATGGATGCAGCTCTGTAGAGTGGTCACTAGCTAGCAAAGCCACACAGTTATAAAATCTGATTTTAAACCTAACCTGAACTATACTGCTAACCCGAATTCCTAAACCTAACCTTAAATGATGACCAAAAAACGAATTTCTGTTTTCCTAAATGTTTTACAATATAGACAATTTTGATTTAGCAGCTGGCCTAAGGGGAAATCGCTCAGTTTTGCCTCTAGGACAAATCTCGTCACAATAAAAAGCACAGAGTTTCTCTAAACACAGAGGCGCAACATCGTGGGACTACCGGGAATACTTGTGAAACAGACCAAGCAGAACAGGCATGGGTTTGCGGTTTGAGAAGTCAGTGAGGGAAGTGAAAAAAAAATCTTCCTTAGTTGTTGATTATATCAAAATCTAAAGGCACAGCCTAGATTCGAGACAATGTCTTCAGTAGTTAAACATTGTTATGACTCAGATCTTATGAAAGTGACAAACTGAAACATAATTTTCGTCAAAAAACGACTTTATATCGAAGGAGTGCCTTTTGATTTGACGGCCTGCATATGCACAGTTCCGCGCGAGATGACCGTTAGACCGTGTGGTTCTGCGCATGATCTTAGCTAGCTAACGTCCACATGACATCGCCTAGAAGTGTGACCTGGGAGAAGCAGTTTCTGCCTATCGTCATACTGTACTGTCTTTGGTGATAGCTGGTGATGCACAAGCTAAGCCCATTTGAAACATCGCCATTTCCTTGCCGGCTTTACCCGACAGATTCAGTAGCTTGAAAACACCCAAAAAGCTTGAAAACACCCTTTCATTTTTGCCCAAAGTTTAGATAAAAACAACTAAAACTGAACATATTCATGATGGTTGTTATTTTATTTCTGTTCGTTTTGAAGTCAAAGATAATAGATTCAGTGTAGTTTTATTTTTTCGAAGGGGTTTGTTAATTAATGTTTTTCATGATTAGTTTTAGTTTCAGTTTTAGTTTCCTATTATAACCTCGGCTCCCACACATGAGTAAACAATAAAGCTTTCCTGAGTGCCTGGTTTCCAGGGCCAGAGAACATGTTGGAGTGTCTCTCTGTCTATTTTTTTGTGTGTCATGCAGTAATGTAGCTGTCAGAAGAAATGGCAGATCCTTTACACTGGTGTCTAAATGGAGGTTATTTACAGATGTAGTATCTTCATTTGATCACTCGTTTGTTGCTGCACAGCAGGGAATGCAATCTTGTAGTCTATTCGAGGTTAAAAAAATATATTAAAAAATGCTTCTAAAGTTAGCAATTTCCACTTTAAAATGTCAGACCCTAACGAAAAATGGATCAACCCCTACAAAAAAAATGTCATTATTATAATCCACATAATAATTCACATGTCCTGTTGCTGCAGGACTATTTTCCTGTTGTAGCAAACTGGCTCAAATTAAGATTCTACAAATGTATGTGTGTGTCAGTGTAAAGACAGATGTCAAAGTTGACGTTGGATAAAACAATGGAAAGCTTGTTAGAAAAAGATTGTTATTAACACATATTCTCATGTTGACAGACTTTGTGTAAGAATATGTTATAATAATTCTAGCATGTCACTGAACTTGCAAATGAGTCCACGCATCTTCCTCCAAGGCAGTTACACAATCTATATGAATAACGTGCACAGCTGATCTCTTTTTAAGGGACCACTGAGCAAGAAGATTGTAGACAATCAACTCCCAGGTGAGAGCTGGAGACGTCCCAGTTGCAGCAACTAATGCTCTAATAACCAAAATGCTAATCAGATGTTCATTGAGTTTAGGGAGCCCCAGATAGTATACACCAATCTTGATGCTCCTTTGACGTCATTGCTCTCAATCTGTATGTCTCCAACACACCTGGGAGGCATTACCCCAGACACACACACATACTTACACGCGCATGCATGCACTCACTCACTTACACACCGGCACACATGTATAGGTAGTTCCACAGGCACACACACATATATACACACACACACACACTTAATTCCACACACTTCATTCTTCGTCAGTGTGTTCCAGGAAGCAGGGCTACTACTGCAAGTCATGTTAATGCCAGTGCTCTGAAAGGATAAGATTGATCTCATGATCAGATAGTGAAAACACTGTCACATGGGTTGGATACAGTACAGCTAGCCTCCATACAATCTCACAGAAATAGCATTATCGTAAATGTTCTCACATGTAGGTCTTGTTTTGCTTGAAATACCTGATTTACCATGTGGAGAATGCATAGCATAGATATGTGAACGATGTTGAGGTAAGCCTCACTGTAGTTCAGTAGCAGGACAGTGATGAACCTTACCCAGTGCAGCCATCGATGACAGATAAACAATTATAGGTGCATGAAGAATCCATTTTTATTAGGCCTGCTAATGGTTCTCAAGCCTTGCAAATTGTGAGTAAAATGCCACCAGATGGCTAGTATTGACTAGCATACACTCTTAGAAAAGAGGATTCAAAAAGGATTCATAAGCTGTCCCCATAGAAGAACCCTTGTTGGTTCCAAGGAGAACCCTTTTGGTATATCTACTTTCTCAGGCTGAGGAAAATATCCCTGTGGCTTTCCCCTAAAGAGCTTATCTTTCTCAGGCTCGCCAACATGAGACATGTCTCCAAGACCGCTCAGTTACATAACTGATGCACTGTAGCTCATCCAGAGAAATGATAATCCTCCGTTACTATGGATACAGCCTTCCCAACAGGCCTTCATTTGTGCTGGGCGGGAGAAATTACTTGAACTAAAGGGGTCCTATTCTATTCAATCACTGGTGTTCGGAAATGTGGGGTTAAAGATGGAAAAACACAATGTGTCTTCATGAAAGAATGGATATGGTTTGGATTCTTTTTTTAAAGGTACAATCTGTTTCGATTTCCTTCTGCTGATTGTTGATAGTGTATAGTAATTAGTTATAATATGCCCAACCTTTGTTTCTTTTGAAGAATATGATATAATCATGTAAGTGAGCCCAACCACTGTAAATATTTCGTAGACAAGGGTTATTTAATTATGCACATTTTATGGACTGCATTAAATGGTTAAACAAAATAAACTAATCTGGAAAATAACAATTTTAGGATGTTATTCCCCATCTCAGAAAAACTGATCTGGAAACAGATACTGATTGAGCAGTCCTATATCTCAATTTGTCTGATGATGGGTAATAGACCGATTCCAGTTGGCAATTTCAGTAGCAGCGGCCTTAAGAGTCAAACAGCAGTGTGGTTAACTCTGCTGACCGCTCATTGTGTTGTGACTGTGGGTGGATGAGACGCAAAATAAAATTAAGTCATGGAAATAAACACTATTAGATTACACGGCTGCAGAGAGAAACACTTTTCATCTGGCAATGAGCCAGAATTGGATAAATCATCCAACTCGTATTGCTCATGCTGTCAAATGCGGTACAATGTTGTTGTGACAATATCCCAGAGGTAGACGGAGAGATGTGTTAGCGTCAAGAGTAAGGTTCCATATGGGTTATGGAACCTTTATTGCAATAAAAAAAACTCCCGTATTATATATTAGAGAAGCGGTGGGTGTACTAGACTTTCCCGTTAGCCAGCTGTTATAGCCTAATATGCCTAATATAATAATATAATAGCCTAATATAAACAATGCTGTCATACAAACGTAGTTATGCTACTGGTTTAGTCGGCATATTGAATAAATATCGATTATGTGAATCTAATGACAAAGTATGAATAAACGTAATTCTAGAGAAAGGCTACAATTCCACAGATCAATAGATGATATGCAGGGGCCTAGCTATTTTGGCACCATAACAATACGCAGTCAATGGCACACGACACGCCCTTTCTTGTATCAGCCCATAACACAAGTAGGCTATTATGGTAAGTAGACTCACTAAGTAGTGAATCCATAACATTAAAGATATTAACAAATTAAATATAATATCATTAGGACAGTTCTAAATGCTCACTATTGCTATCACAGCTGCAACATTTTCAACAATTTGATATTGATAGCAAACCACGCCTCTCAATACTTGGATAAATGTAGGGACGCGACACGTGACTCCGTAACCAAAATCAAGTATGGCGGAATCTGTCAGAAAATGATTATTTCGCCAGTAGACTTCCCTAGTGATAAAGTCAACATATATTCTGCATCTTTCTTGGGACAGGACCGCCTCTTGGAGCTTCTAGGTGAGCATATCGTTTATCTTTTCCACGAATTTAGCTCGTTGAAGTGCGAAAATATTCAGGATGTTTCTTAGGCAATGATGCATCGATTTCGGGCGCGGGGACAATCCTATCAAAACAATGTCTGCTGCCTGAAGTTTCCAGTTGAGCTGCTCGTGCTAATAATACACTTATTCTTACAAAAAAATAAATTTAAGTAGCACAATATGTTGGATATAGAAAGAGTACTTATTATTATTGTCCGATGTGCTGCATGCGGGAAGAATATGTACGTTAGATCGCTAAATGCTTATCTGGCGCGCGACATATTTAGCTACGCACAGTCTCTGACTTGCCTTGATTTGTTCCTGTGTTCTATTTTTAGAACATGGCGGTGGATAGTGCTACACATAAATGTTGATAGAGATAGTGTATCAGTATTTTTTTGTATCATTCTAGATCGTAATGCTACGTAATGTTAAAGGAATAATGACTGGGAAAGTCAGCTGTGTCTGTCAATGGGCGGTGGTGAAGTAGCTGTATGCGTCAACCTTTTTTTGTGAATGGGGGGCGTGCTGGTGAAATTGTGGTCAGCGAGCGCGAAAGACGGAGTGCATTTTAGCTATTGTGTTTTAGTACAACATCCTACTGAATATTTTAGTATTCCTACGTTTTATTTATTCATCAGAAAGCAGTTTTGTTTTTACATTCATGCCATATGTATACATAATTAAAGTGTGTAGATGTAGCGTGTTAAAAATGTACCAGGTAACGTTACTGAAGATAAGTAACAAAATGTTGTAGATTGGTCGTAGAGCTATACGCCCAGGGTCTCTTTCTCTGAGCTAGAGGGACTGTCTCTCCAAATCTGTCACCCTGTATCACACAACCAGTTTGGGGACAATGGGGCCAGACAAGCGTGGGCACACACACACACACACACACACACACACACACACACACACACAAAGCCCATAGAGCGAGAGTGCAGGGGCATAGCGCCCCAGGGGTTTACCCCCTCTACACAGACACGCACACAAACCCCTTTCCATCACAAAGCGTGAATGTGTGCCAGCCGTGACCGACTTTTGGAGGTTTGTCCCGCAGCTCCACACTCTGCCCCTCTGTCTTGAGAAGCCCTTACCACAACCCCCCACCCCACCTCTCTCAACACACATCCTCCCTCCCTACCTCCCTCCAGGCCATTAGCTTAGCCCTACACATGATGGGTGGTCTAGTAGTCTGTGTTTGTTGTGGGCATTCATTCCATCTGTACACTTAATAATGTGTCAGTGTAGGGGGATTCAGAATGAATAATGATTGTTTCTGAATCAAGCTCAGATTTATGTTGCTGATGCGTCATCCTGACTTACTGCCCCTCTCTCTCTTTCTTTCTCTTTGAAAGTCTGGTACAAGTGAGCGGGTGTCTCTGAACGGATTACCTGAACAGTAGGTTGTCTGGTGGAGGGCTGTTTCCTGTTGCTGACCAGTGAAGACACTTGTGGGTGATTGTGTTTCCTGTTGCTGACCAGTGAAGACACTTGCGGGTGATTGTGTTTCCTGCTGAGGAGTACTGTGGCCCTCATCTTGGTACACATCAGACCAGCCCCCTTCCCTACACACACACACACTAAAACCACCCGACCCACACACACTCCACCTGTCCCGTCCTCCTCCTCTCCAGGCTGTATATTTTAAAACTTCACTGTGGATTCTCCGAGGACCATCCTGTCAACAATGACATCACACAGTCACCAAGGTAAGCCCTTTACCATGCTCACTGGATCCATCTCACGTAGGCCTAATGTGTGCTTTGTATAGCTGTACCATCTCAGAATACCTCCCTGTCAAATCTTATTCAAGTCAATAACAAACCATGACATGGACTCACTCAAAATAATATTTGTGGTTCTTTTCTGTTTCTTTGGCTAGTCCTGTAGAAAATGTCATTTGTGCACATGATTGAATATACAGTATGATGCTGTGAAGTGTCCTACTGTTCCGCCTGTGTACGTCAAATTGCGTCCATGACAAAGAGGTAGGCTAACTAAAGGTCTCTACTGTTGTGGATGGTGCGATTGGCCGCGTTTACCTAACACACTGGGGGATGTGTGCACTATAAATATCCTCGCCCAGGTAACATCTGGTGGGCCCCTGAGAAGGCTGAGGTAACCCCTCCAGCCATAAAGTATATCTTATGAATGATTCCTGACGATACCAGGACAAGAAAATATCATGATTTTCTCAAAATTGTATTCATAGGATGGTCCTTTGGAGGAAGGATTGCTGACATATATTTGACATTTGTATATAAAAGCATAATTGAGAAATAATTAATCAAAGTTGGCATATTTATGACATTTTTTGCCTTACCCAGGCTTCCTTTTAAGACTCCATAATGTTTCATACAGGAATCACACCTATACCACATCTGCTAGGAGCCCAAGGCAGGCTTACAGTACCTGGAGTACTTCAAATATTATGATATCGGCCATTTTATTTCAAGAGTCTTGTTAGTTGGACTTAATTCATGTGGCACCCCTGAATACATACTGGTCTGCTAGTGCACTTGCCTAGTGCTTTTTGACAGTCACTATATAGGGAATAGGGTGCCATATAGGATTGTCCTAAGTTGTGAGAAACCTCGAGGTAGGCCTACACCATACTAGGTAGTCCCCACTCCCCAGCCGAGCTGAAGCCAAGCCAAAGTAAGCACATTACATCGTTAGTTGATGCCTGGATTAGTTAGCCTCAACACTTAGAGTTTTAAATCCAGCCTAATGCTTGTTGGAGATTCTCCATCCTTTTCTCTGTGAGTATGGTGTGATACCAACCCTTTCTTTTTCTCTCTCCATTCTTCTTTCACTTTAAACTGAACTACTGTAGATGTGTGTGATTGTTCCTATGTCTATGGTCTGCATGGCATTATGAGTCCATTATCAGCTTTACTTCCAGCGGCTTTTTTACTTCCGTTTATTTGAGTAAATACTTTCTTAACACTTTTTTTCTGAACTGCATTGTTGGTTAAAGGGCTTGTAAAGTAAGCATTTCACCTGTTGTGTTCGGCTCTTGTGACAAATAACATTTTGATTTGATCAAACTTCCATAACTGCTCCTTTTTGTCGATCATTTGTGGAATTGCAGGCTCTTCAGTTTAAATGTTATACCTCCTCTAAATCTTTTCTAAGAACCCCCCCCCCCCCCAATCTCTCTACAAGTTGGGCGATAGGCTAGTTCTCAGGAATAGGATCAGCCAGATAGTTGGTTCACTGTGCAGTCTGTATGAGCGTATATCTGAGAACAAATATGACTGTTTGCATAGAAGTGATTATCTGCTCGGAGAGCTTAGCATATTAGCCGTTGACATCTGCTCAACATTGCGCTTGCGCTAACGCACACAGGCTACAGTAGCCTAGTTTTGTTGAATGTAGCACTAAGCATCTTTCAATAACAAAAAAATAGTTAACAATATGCACAGCTGCTTAGCCTGGCCTGGTGACCATCAGCTGATGCAGACGGTGACGAGTGACACAGAGATCCATTTGTGTGTCCTCACATTAAAAGTCAGTCCATACCCATTCAACAACGTGATTTGTAGATCCTCGTTAGACTAGAGCTACTAATACACATGGTGAGCACACCTTCACACAGCTGAATATGACATGTAGGCCTCTGACATGTATCTGTAGGCCTCTGACATGTATCTGTAGGCCTCTGAAATGGATCTGTAGGCCTCTGACATGTATCTGTAGGCCTCTGAAATGGATCTGTAGGCCTCTGAAATGGATCTGCAGGCCTCTGACATGTATCTGTAGGCCTCTGAAATGGATCTGTAGGTCTCTGACATGTATCTGTAGGCCTCTGAAATGGATCTGTAGGCCTCTGACATGTATCTGTAGGCCTCTGAAATGGATCTGCAGGCCTCTGAAATGGTTCTGCAGGCCTCTGAAATGGTTCTGCAGGCCTCTGAAATGGTTCTGCAGGCCTCTGAAATGGTTCTGCAGGCCTCTGAAATATGGTTCTGCAGGCCTCTGAAATATGGTTCTGCACGCCTCTGAAATGGATCTGCACGCCTCTGAAAGGGATCTGCAGGCCTCTGACATGGATCTGCAGGCGCCTCTGAAATGGATCTGCAGGCCTCTGAAATGGATCTGCAGGCCTCTGAAATGGTTCTGCAGGCCTCTGAAATGGTTCTGCAGGCCTCTGAAATGGATCTGCAGGCCTCTGAAATGGATCTGCAGGCCTCTGAAATGGATCTGCAGGCCTCTGAAATGGATCTGCAGGCCTAGTGTAAACAGTGGGGTTACCAGGTATTTCAGACTGTTGCTGCAGTTTTTCCCACATAAAAAACAGCCCAGTGGTTCTCTTCCAGGACCTGTCAGTCTTCTCCGTCACGCCCCTGTGGTTTTCCCATGATCCTCGGCGGCGGCCCCTCTGTGGTTGTGGTCACTGGTCAGACAGGCACGCTTATCATCAGTTCCCATGGCGATGCAGTGACTGCTCGGGCTGCCCTGTGCAGTGCCTGTCAGTTTAGCTGCGGTAGATAAGAGACCTGCTTGCTCACAATCACAGCACTGTGTGGGTGTGTCACTCCCTTAGCTCTGTAGCTGTCCCATTAGTTTTCTCTTCCTCCATTCTTCCATTTGTTAGGAAGAACATATCGGAGATTTGTCTTCTTCTAATGATTTACTTTGACAAAAGTCTGAATACTCGTCATACACAAAGCAAGCATGCACGCGCATTCAGAAAACATAGGTCCTAAGCCTTTCAAACTCAACTCTGGACCTCGACGCTAGTTCCACTGCATATTGTCATGGTTTCCCTCTAATCTGGTACCGAGTTATACCCCTGCCCTAGCCCTTACATCCTGTGTTGTTCCTAGGTTTTAGAGCTTCCTCGTGGAACAGTTGGATGCCTGCAGTGCAGAGATTGCTTAACCATCTACTGAACGTAATGTCGAAGCACACAGACTAACGTTGTTTTTGCGGTCGTGAAGAGATATTGAACGAGTATCCCATCGGGCCTCATAAATAGGCTTAATATTTCAGCAGAGTAGGAAGCAGCACATTGATAGTGTTGGGAAATGATAGCAGTGGGCTCTAGCCGGCAAGGTTTTACGTTATCCCACTCAGTGATTCTAAGGGTTTCCTGGAACCACCGCAAACATGTTTACCATAGCTAGAGCTGGCCCGGCACTGAGTCATGACACACACACTGTTCCATTCAGAGCAGAGGCACGGTCGGTAAGTGATTGGGCGGTGGCTTTTTTTGAGCTTGATCTTTTCCTGGGAAAGATGTCGTTTTTTGAGCCAATACATCTTTGGCCCAGCAGATGATAAGTGAAGCTGGTCCAGTGTATTCACGTCGACAAAGGACTTTAACCTACTGTAATTCAATTCTCTCCTATCTCTGTTTCTATGGGGGTTTTATGTGGTTGAACCAGTGAACTTAACGTGCTACTCCTTGTCCTCCAGTACAAGGCTCCTGTTGATGTGGGTTCGAAGAGGAAATGGTTTCCAGTATTATACAACTTTAAGGTGCTGATAGGCTCACTGATATGAGGCATATGGTGAACAGCAGCACACCTGGTTGTGGCTTACTGCTTCAGATCAGAGTAGACTGGTCTAGACTACAGAGGGTTTGATCTTCATGTTATCTTCTTCCTCAGAGAATAAGTGGTGAAACTAGTAGACTGACTGTGTGTGTCTAAATGTGAGCTTGTGTGTGTGTGTGTTTTCACGAGAGCGAGTGTGCATGTGTGACGGCGAAACACTGTTTTTGTCTCCTTACCCTCCTGTCATCCCCTCTCTGTCCATTATGAAGATCTCTCTCCTCCCACCACACACTATCCAATCCAACTAGAGGTGAAGGGGTTAAACCACACACTATCCAATCCAACTAGAGGTGAAGGGGTTAAACCACACACTATCCAATCCAACTAGAGGTGAAGGGGTTAAACCACACACTATTCAATCCAACTAGAGGTGAAGGGGTTAAACCACACACTATCCAATCCAACTAGAGGTGAAGGGGTTAAACCACACACTATGTTCTGTTATAATCTCCACCCGGCACAGCCAGAAGAGGACTGGCCACCCCACATAGCCTGGTTCCTCTCTAGGTTTCTTCCTAGGTTTTGGCCTTTCTAGGGAGTTTTTCCTAGCCACCGTGCTTCTACACCTGCATTGCTTGCTGTTTGGGGATTTAGGCTGGGTTTCTGTACAGCACTTTGAGATATCAGCTGATGTACAAAGGGCTATATAAATAAATTTGATTTAATATCCAATCCAACTAGAGGTGAAGGGGTTAAAACACACACTATCCAATCCAACTAGAGATGAAGGGGTTCAAATCACTCCCACTCTGCACATGAGAGCCATTCACTTATCCATGGGCTATTTATAGCAACACACGTGATTGAATGCATGGTGAACAAACAACCATTGTTGCTGGTTTCTTTGTGTGTGTGTGTGTATTTTCTGCATGATGGAGCAGTTGTCAGTGGCTTCTGCCATGTGCTGCAGAGCAGACCTATAAATGGAACAACAAGAACACTGAACACAAGGCTACATGACAGAAACACTCCTCTTCTGTTAGCAACTGTTGTCAATGCAACTCAACAGCTTTCAATAGCATGGACCGTAGAGGAGAGATGGTTCTCTCTCTGTCAAACCCCTGTAGACACACATCTCTTTCTTATCAGTGTGAGCCCAGGTGTGTTGATGGATGTCTAGTGCTGATGGCACCTTGTCTGCCCTTGAGACAGGTGAAGACAGAGAATATCTATACGTAGAATAACATAAACATGTTACACCGTTGACAGGGTGATGTGGTTGGGTGAGATCATTCAGTCCCGGGAGAGGGGTGTGGGTTGGGACCGACAGAGGGCCCTGCTGTACTCGGACAGGTGGTATAGTCTGGGATGTAACTGAGGAATGGCCGGGCCAGCATCTCAGAAACTGAACCATTGTGACATTGGGTGTGTGCGTGTGCATTTGTACGTACTGGTAAGTGTCCAACCAGATTTTTTTTCTGTCAAAATGCACATCTTCAGCTTCTCTTGCCAAATGTCCTCATTGCACCCAATGACCATTGACAATAACTTCTGACAGACCTTCCAGCCTGACAGATTGTCCTCTCCCTCACCAAGAATTGGCTTAGGCCTGCTTTGGCCTGGTCCACTCTAGCCTCCCCCAGCCCAACACATCCAGGACCAGGGGTTATGTCCTGCCTGGGTGAAACCGCCCTGGACCCTACCATCCAACCTGACTGTCCAGAATAAGGCTCCACTGAGCGTCCCGTCCCCCTTAAACAAACACCCCATTATGGGCTCCATACTGGGGCCTTGTCCCTCTGCCTGTTCCTCGGCTCTGTTTTTAATTGGCATCAGGCTAGAGACAGTGGCGGGGGAAAGGAGATAATGAGAGGAAAGAGTCTCTTTGTGTGTCCGAGCCGCCCGAGGCCTTTATGTCCCTAACTCCACACAGAGAGAAACCGGATACAGGGTGTACTGCCAGCCGCAATTACAGTTTACACAGACGAAAGCAAACCTATTCTGGCTTTTGACACGGCCTGTCATTGTTTGTCCCCGAGGGACAGGCAAGGGGAGGAGGACGACGATATCAAGTTAAAGTCTGGGATGTGAGTGGAATGGCTGGCTGGATGGATGGATGGATGGATGGATGGATGGATGGATGGCTGGATGGATGGATGGATGGCTGGATGCGCGATTGGTTGAAGTGCTAACTTTTTATCTATGTTTTCTTTGTTCATTGTCGGGTATCTCTTATAAGCCCGACTGACATGAAGCTAGGAGGTTCTTAGTGGCATTGCAACGCTCGTGCCTCTTGAGTTCTGGTGGTTCTGGAAGTGTGAGGTTAATGATGGGCTTATTTACTAGGAAACTTCCCTTCTCGGATCGTCAAACCAAAGTTGGTCTTTTCAAACCAAGCCAAGCGTGTAGAGTTAGAGCCAGTCTTCCAAGGCCACACTTTTCAATGACATTTGTTGACTTTTCTCCTCAATTAATATTGGCCATTTTCCTTAAATCATTCATATGCATTGGATATAGGTCACATGTTATCTAACCATGCTATGCCATGTCAAATGGCTTCTGTGATGCTGGGAAACAGAGAGATACATGCCTACTCCTCCACTCATTACCGTCACAATCTTTCTCTGCTCTTCCTCCCAGTGTGAACGGGAACCTAAAGGTCGCCTCTGTTCACAGAACGGGTCTCTCTTTATGACAGGACGTCAGAGCCTGCCCCAGAAGTCAGGGGTCGCTGATTGTGGGCATGTTGCTATGACGTCAGATGCTGACCCCAGGAAGTGAATGGGATGGCCCTAGAGGAAGTGTCTCCTAAGGAGAGGCCTGTCTGGTTGATGGTATTGTTCCTCTGTGTGTGATCTCTCCATGGTACACACAGCGGGGAGGGGAAGTGCAACCAGTGTAATGAGACAGGAGCATCCTTCCTGACTCTGTGTGTGTGTGTGTGTGTGTGTGTGTGTGTGTGTGTGTGTGTGTGTGTGTGTGTGTGTGAGAGAGTGATTTACTAATGAGCGGGCATGAACGTGGACTGCAAATGGGTACATGAGGTGTGATGATACTCGTATTGCGAACAGATCAACAGATGAATATCTGCTGTATGTAAAACATTGTGTGCTGTAAATTGGACAATGTTACTCTTGATGACAACATAATGATGTTTGTTTCCAACATTAGGGCTGTTTTCTAAAGAAGTTAAATCCACTGTGTGTTTTGTTTCCTGGCCACGATACTACCGAGTATCGCCATACTGGTACCGTCCTGTCCCTAATGAGTACCAACTTATTGTAAAACACACATCCCATAGCAGTCTATTTTCCCATGGGAAGAAACACAACAGTGGACAGTGTGGCTGTGGCCTCCCATGTGTGAGACTGCAGACAGTTTGGTCTAGTTAGACTACGGTACTACCAGTTTGGTCTAGTTAGACTACGGTACTAACAGTTTGGTCTAGTTAGACTACGGTACTAACAGTTTGGTATAGTAGGACTACGGTACTACCAGTTTGGTCTAGTTAGAGACTACGGTACTACCAGTTTGGTCTAGTTAGACTACGGTACTACCAGTTTGGTCTAGTTAGACTACGGTACTACCAGTTTGGTCTAGTTAGACTACAATACTGACCCGTTGGTCTCGTTGATCGCTCTCTGGCCTCCCATCAGTATTTAAACTACTGTTTTAAACTATTTTACACATGGTTTAATTCTGCTTTAAAGGGCTGCACATCATTTAATAGAACCCCTGCCAGCAGTTCCACCCATGCACACACACCCATGCACACCCATGCACACACACCCATGCACACACACATCTACACACACCCAAACGCGTACACACACACACACACACACACACACTCGTGTTCATATTTATTCTGCACAGCATGGAGATGTGGTGCTTTTCATGTGGAAGGTCTTGATGAACAGGTGATTTCTTGAATCATGAGTGTTAGTGCTTTGCTGGAACAAAAGCCTGTACACCCTGTCAGGTTCTCAGGACTAGTGTTAAAGAACAGTCCCCACCTCCACAGACTGATACCCTGACCAGAGCGCCCTCTTGAGGTGCAGTAGAGAAGCCCCTGGTTCAGGACTGGAAGGGAGGGGGTGTGGAGGTTTGTTCCTTTACCTTCATCTCCCTCCCGCTACTTGTCGTGTGTCTGTCTGTCTCAGGTATCAGCTGTGGTTTCCAGTGAGAGTCTCTATGTGTGTCTAACTACAGCCCACAGAGTGAGACTAAGCCAGCTGGTATAACCCTCAGCTGCTGTACCATTACAGGCTGCAGACAGACACAGGTGTCGTCATTACCTGAACCTCAGCACACAGCCATGCAAAACAGGCCCTTCACTCTAGTAGCGATGCTAACAATTCTACATGGTCGACCTGTAACATTGTGTGTGTGTGTATATATATATATATATATATATATATATATATATATATATATATATATATATATATATATATATACACACACACACACACCTAATTTCCATAGCAAAGTCCGGCTGCAGGGAGCTGGATCATTTGGGTGTGATTTGCGGAGATATCATCTGACATTGGTCTGTGTATTAGCAGTGTGTGTATTAGCAGTGTGTCTGTGTGTGTTAGCGGTGTGTGTGTGTGTGTATGTCTGTGTGTGTTAGCAGTGTGTCTTTGTGTATTAATGGTGTGTGTCTGTGTGTAGTCCTATAAACAGTGGATGTCAATCTGGGTCATCTGAGAGGTAAAGTGTGGGTCTGCCATCTGTCCTCTCTCTCACTCTCTCACTGGCCACACCTGGACTGCTCACTGTAACTCTGAAGGTAAAAAACTCTACAAGGCTTTGATCACATTGTTATTTGTCATAAATGGCCTCTTTTGCACCATGTTTTGCCTCATCCTCCCTGATCTGCAAGGTGAAGCAGACATACAGACGGCTCCTAAAGCTAGAGCTGAGAATATACGCCCCCCACCCGCGCACAGCCGGTTGAGTTAGTACTGCATGGTATAGCCCAAGGCCCATAGCTAATTAAACCTCTGTGTGTGTCTGGTCCAGGGAGAGCTCCAGAAATAGACCAAACACAGCAAGACGCTAGCCTGTTTTCCTGTTTCTTTCCCCCGAAGGGACCCCACATTTTGTTTTCGACGCCTGTCTGTTTTTAAAGAAATTAAAGAAAGCAAAGCATCTTCATGGCTTGATGCAACATTATGTACGCCACTGCCAAGTGTGCTTATCTGGACAGCAAACGTGTGTGTGTGTGTGTGTGTGTGTGTGTGTGTGTGTGAGAGAGAGGGGAGATTTGTTTTTAGTTTTTGCATCTGTAGGCCATGTCCTTTTCTGAGGTGTTTTGTTGCTCCTGGCCTCTCGTTTCCCTGATTCTTTCCTTTCCCTCCTTTTTTCTTGTTGATCATTTTCTCTATAGCCCCTGTTCCCTCCCCCTCCTTTTCTCTTCATCTCAGCCCCTACCCAGTTTCCCCTCCGTCCCCCTCCTCTCCTCTGGTTGGTCTATTTATAGCTCTGTCTTCCCAGGGCTCGGCTGGTACAAAAGCCTTTTCATGTTGCCACTATAATTTCAGCCTCGGTGCCTACGTACACAGACAGGAGAGAGGCATGGGCACACAGCTAGGTGTGTGTGTGTGTGCGCTCGCTGTACCCAAAGGGAGTGTTATTTTTACCTTTCCCCTCCTCATTTTCTCTCCCACCCTCTCCCCTTCTCTCTCCATCCCTTTCTCCCACACTTGCTATGCTGAGCACAGCCAGTTTCAGCTGAGCCCAACAACCAGCCTACACACACACACTGTCTGATGAATGAACGGTGCCATTACACTAAGCTTTCTTCAGGGCAGAGAACCCCTGGCATCTCAGCATGAGTTCCCAGCGTAGATTCTCTGCTGTTTCCAGGCGATTCAGGCTCTCTGGGTCCATAGCGAAGCGACGGTTGCTCCGTTAGGCTGTTTGCCTCGATGCCGCGGTGGCTCCCTCTCAGAGAGGTGTAGTTCGGTCGGTTGTCGGTTGATTGCGGGAAGGTTGTCTCGATGTTGCGGACCATATTTGAAGCGGAGTTCTCTCCCTCTCCCACAGAAGGACTCCTGTGCAAGGAGCAGCAGCTGGATGTCCTGAAGACGTCTGCCCTCAACCACATCCCCACAGGTAGGAGACCAACACATTACCTGTCTGTCTTTCATTCTGTGACTGAATGTCGACCGTTGTCTTTAGAATGTGTGTTTTTTAAGGTCTGTCTGTCACACAAAGCTAAGAGGAAAGCAATCCGGCTTTCTTGGAGGAGAAACGTTATGTGTACTAAAGCTGATAAGAATGCAGAAGTAATTTCATTAAAAAAACATTTGCGGGGTGTGACGTATAACTTCAGATTAAACCAAATCATTTATAGTCATGACTACTGGTTTCAATTTAATTTGCAGCAAATACTTTATGAATTTATTGTAACAAATCATCTTGCAAGGTTGCTAGCCAACTAGCCTGCTAACGTTAGCACTACTAGCTTGCTAATGTTACATTAGCACTGGGTAAGTCAGACAGTTGCTATAATCACCTAGCTTACAGCTACATTAAAGTAAATCAATGTTTTGGAAATACATAACACCATCTAACCAGTTATCAAATAATGTTACCGGTATATGCAGTTATCTAAGCCAGCCAACTAAAGTTAATTATTTTAGCCTACTAGCCTAGCTAGCCAACCACCACGGTTGACATAGCTGAGTAAGCCAGAAAACAACTAGTCACAGGCAGGAACCCACAGAACACAACAACAAGCGGAGCTACAATAGTCAAAGAAGAACCAAGGAGAGGCCTTCAGAGGGATAGTCAGATACACTATAGATATATACAGTACCAGTCAAAAGTTTGGACACACCTATCATTCAAGTGTTTTATTTTATTTGGACTATTTTTCTACATTGTAGAATAATAGTGAAGACACAAACTATGAAATAACACATGTGGAAAATCATGTAGTAACCAAAAAAGTGTTAAATCAAAATATATTTTAGATTCTTCAAAGCAGCTTTTCACACTCTTGGCGTTCTCTCAACCAGCTTCACTTGGAATGCTTTTCCAACCGTCTTGAAGGAGTTCCCACATATGCTGTGCACTTGTTGGCTGTTTTTTCTTCACTCTGCGGTCCAACTAATCTCAATTGGGTTGAGGTCGGTTGATTGTGAAGGCCAGGTCATCTGATGCAGTACTTCATCACTGTCCTTCTTGGTCAAATAGCCCTTACACAGCCTGGAGGTGTGTTGGGTCATTGTCCTGTTGAAAAACAAATGATGGTCCCGTTAAGCCCAAACCAGATGGGGTGGCGTATTGCTGCAGAATGCTGTGGTAACCATGCTAGTTAAGTGTGCCTTGAATTCTAAATAAATCAGTGTCACCAGCAAAGCACCCCACACCATCACACCACCTCCTCCATGCTTTATGGTGGGATCACAAATGCAGAGATCATCCGTTCACCTACTCGGAGTCTCACAAAGACACGGCAGTTGGAACCAAAAATCTAAAATTTGGACTCATAAGACCAAAGGACAGATTTCCACCGGTCTAATGTCCATTGCTCATGTTTCTTGGCCCAAGCAAGTCTCTTCTTATTGGTGTCCTTTAGTAGTGGTTTCTTTGCACCAAATCGACCATGAAGGCCTGATTCATGCAGTCTCCTCTGAACAGTTGATGTTGAGATGTGTCTGTTACATGAACTTTGAAGAATTTATTTGGGCTGCAATTTCTGAGGCAGTTAACTCTGATGAACTTATCCTCTGCAGCAGAGTTAACTCTGGGTCTTCCTTTCCTGTGGCGGTCCTTATGAGAGCCAGTTACTTCATCAGCGCTTGATGGTTTTTGCGACTGCGCTTATAGAAACTTTCAAAGTTCCTGAATTTTTCTGTATTGACTGACCTTCATGTTTTAAAGTAATAACTATCATTTCTCTTTGCTTATTTGAGCTGTTCTTGCCATAATATGGACTTGCTCTTTTACCAAATAGGGCTATCTACTGTATACCAACCCTACCTTGTCACAACACAACTGATTGGCTCAAATGCATTAAGAAGGAAAGAAATTCCACAAATGTACTTTTAACAAGGCACACCTGTTCATTGAAATGCATTCCAGGTGCATGAAGCTGGTTGAGAGAATTCCAAAAGTGTGCAAAGCTGTCATCAAGGCAAAGGGTGGCTACTTTGAAGAATCTCAAATATAAAATATATTTTGATTTGTTTAATACGTTTATGGTTACTACATGATTCCATGTGTGTTATTTCATCGTTTTGATGTCTTCACTATTATTCTACAATGTAGAAAATAGTAGAAATGAAGAAAAACCCTTGAATGAGTCCAAACTTTTGATGGATACTGTACACACTTGCAATGTACCAGTAGGTCGGTAGGAAATAGATGTTGCAATGTACCAGTAGGTCGGTAGGAAATAGATGTTGCAATGTACCAGTAGGTCGGTAGGAAATAGATGTTGCAATGTACCAGTAGGTCGGTAGGAAATAGATGTTGCAGGCTTCACATTCACGCTCGGCACAGCACCTGGTTTCAGTCAGTCTCAAATTGAATCCTGCCATCGTAGTCCTCCGGGGAGAAATGAGCACTGGATACAGTAGAGGTACACACAGTTCCCATACTCCAATCTGTTCACGTCAACCAGACACACTGGTCCAACTTAAAAGGTTGCTTCTCATTTTTGGGCCACAAATGAGTCGTAACCCCCGTCCTTGTGGGTATTACTGCACTACGCGTGTATTACTGCACTAGCTACAAATGACGGAAAACTACGACACTCGCTCGAATACCAAACGCACAGGAGACGAGGATGTATATAGTTTCTTCTTCATGGATGTACATAGTAGCTCGCCAACACTTGGTTTGGAATGTAATACCATGCTAGCATGGCTAGTAGCTAACGATAGCCAGCTGGAACTAGATAGGTAGCACCTTTGTGGGTAGTTCTGAAGATATCCGGAAATAAGTGAATAAATATGTAAAAACACTAAAACATAACTATGTTTGTTAGTTATAGGAAACCAGATCGTGACTACAACTAGGCTACAACTAAGTTAATATTTTATTTTTTATTTTTATATATAAAAAAATAAAAAATGTAACCTTTATTTAACCAGGCAAGTCAGTTAAGAACAAATTCTTATTTTCAATGACGGCCTAGGAACAGTGGGTTAACTGCCTGTTCAGGGGCAGAACGACAGATTTGTACCTTGTCAGCTCGGGTGTTTGAACTTGCAACCTTCCGGTTACTAGTCCAACACTCTAACCACTAAGTGACCACACTTTTGTTGCTACCTACCTTTTTAATAGGACGTTGGGCTAGAACAGCTTCAGTGCGCCTTGGCATAGACTCTACAAGCGGCTGAAAATCTGAGGGATGCGACACCGTTCTTCCACAAGAAATTCCATAATTGGTTGTTCTGTTGATGTTGGTGGAAAACACTTTCACGTCCCGTTCCAGAATCTCCCATAAGTCTTAACTTCAAAATCACTGAGATCTCTTCTTCTATCCATGGTAGCCAAAATAACGGGCAACTGGGCCTTTTTTATACATGACCCAGCGCATGTTAATTGCTTAATTAATTCAGGAATTTTCAATATACTTTATATTGTTTACTCAAGTGTTTCCTTTATTTTGGCAGTCTTGGTATTTAACACATAAATAAGCCATCTACCACTCCTTCACCCTGTTGCCGGGCAAAAAAAACATTTATCTCCTTTCCTCCCGTACGGAACCATCTCTCTCTCTCTTTCTCTCTCTCTCTCTCTGTCTCTCTGTCTCTCTGGCTCTCTGTCTCTCTGTCTCTATGGCTCTCTGTCTCTCTGTCTCTCTCTGTGTCTCTGTGTCTCTCTGTGTCTCTGTGTCTCTCTCTGTCTCTCTTTCTCTCTCTCTCTCTCTTTCTCTCTCTCTCTCTTTCTCTCTCTCTCTCTTTCTCTCTCTCTCTCTCTCTCTGTCTCTCTCTCTCTCTGTCTCTCAATTCAATTCAAGGGGCTTTATTGGCATGGGAAACGTGTTAACATTGCCAAAGCAAGTGAGGTAGATAATATATAAGTGAATATATAAAGTGAAATAAACAATAAAAATTAATAGTCTCTCTCTCTCTGTCGCTCTCTCTCTCTCTCCACACCATGTGTTGTTCTTTATTCAGCTGCAGTGACACCATTAAATATTGAAATATCCCTTACTGACATCATAGAAGATTTCTGGGGACTGTTGTCATGGAAACCGTGTATGTCTTGTACTGCCGCCCACAGACCGATACGGAGAACCCCATTCAATACTCTGACTCAATGGACCTCCTCTCATATGCTCTATGGGCACTTTTCTACTTGTATTTCTTTGTGTTCCAGAATAACAAGGCAGTAAGAGTGTACACCCGGTGGTGTGACTAGCCTGAATGGTGCAACTGCCTCATTTTAACCACAGTCATGTCCCTGGTTAGCATTGTTTAGCCCACTCATTGAAGCACGCTATATGTGGATGATGTCAGTCTCTCCAAGGCTGTTGATACAGCTTCTATAATCGGATACATTAGATCCAGGGTAGGAGTGGTAATCTTGGCTCAGATCCCCCCATCTGTCCATTCAATATTATGTAAAAGGCTAAACTGATCCTAGATCAGTTCCTACTGTGAGATGCTTGACACATCCAGCCGCTGGTGTCCAGTTCCAGACCTTTGTCTGTGTGTAATACCCAGTGTGACCCAGTCGTCATCTGATGCCACCCCAGGATAATGCTTTGGCGTGTGGAAAACGTCTCCCATAACACACGTCTGCCCTCCCCCCGGTCCTCTCCTCGCTCAGATGTAAATCCACGTGGTTGATACACATCGAGCTCTCGAGTCGTGATGCATGGCAAAGAAAACACCTCTCCCTTAAACGGCTTATTTGTCATTTGAGAAAGGAAATTAGATTTGACCAGAGTGGTGGGTTGTCTGGTGTTGGTTTTCATCTCTGTTGAGTTTGATACTGAACCATGTTAATACCTGATGACCCAACTGAGAACGGGGGTCCCAACTTCCCCTGATACAGGGTCTCTGCTATCGTTGCTTTAGCCTGAATAGAGCTCGGGGAAACACTGCTCCCCCAGCCTTGACACAGATTTCTGTTACACGGGTGAGGATGAGCCCTTTTGGAGATCAACCTCTGCTTGAACCGGTCTTCTCCCACAGACATGGAGGACAGAGCGTCCTCTCTCCTGTATGACCGTGACGTCCGCCCTCGTCCATAGATTCGTCTGGGTTAAGTAGCGAGAGATGTACTTGTGCACGTATGTATGGGCACCCTCATATCCTCACGTCTCACCCTTCTGTTCCTCACGTCCCACATCTCCCCCTGTCTCTCCCCCGTCCCTCTCCCGGCTGCCGCGCTGCAGACTGGGACGCTGACGTCAGCCGGAGGCCCCGGACAGGCCGGAGCATGTTGGGATGAGTTGGGCTCGCTGCACACAGACACCCCACCTCTCTCCCTGTCTCTCCCCCGTCCCTCTCCCAGCTGCCGAGCTGCAGACTGGGACGCTGACGTCAGCCGGAGGCCCCGGACAGGCCGGAGCATGTTGGGATGAGTCGGGCTCGCTGCACACAGACACCCCACCTCTCTCCCTGTCTCTCCCCCGTCCCTCTCCCGGCTGCCGCGCTGCAGACTGGGACGCTGACGTCAGCCGGAGGCCCCGGACAGGCCGGAGCATGTTGGGATGAGTCGGGCTCGCTGCACACAAACACCCCACCTCTCTCCCTGTCTCTCTGTCACTAGAGGAACACAGGCGTGTTGAGGAACTCCTCTGTCTGAGAGATGAGCTGCCAGAGGGCGGCTCCAAGACACTGACTGACTGACAGACAGACCGGCCATTTGAGTGACTGATCTCTCATAGAGTTCCTCGTGGTTTCCTGTGGGGTGTTGGCTTGGACGTGTTGGCTCTCGTCCTCTGTCCCTCTAGGTATTAATATGAAAGCCTGGTGTACATGAACCTGCACTTATTGTCACTGTTTTGCAAAATCTCTGGTTTCCTTCATAATCATTGATCTTGAACCACCTGAAAGGTGAACGCAGACCCATCCAACCTTTGACCTTCCAGTCCCCATACAGACCACTCAGTTTCCCATCATAGCAACCTGTGTCTGTCATGCCGTCTCTCCCTCTCCTTGTTTCGCCACCCGCCAGGCCTTGTGACAAACTTCTCACCACATCTCTAAACGTGGTAAATAATATCTCCCTGGCCCATTCTGACCGGCGATAGGCAGGGCTCGGCCTGGGTTGAGCTCGACATCTATTAGACTTAATGAGTGGAGTGTTGAGCCTTTGCAATCAGACTGAGGGACATCCTCAGACAACAGGCTTTAAATCAGAGCTGCGCTTCAGAGCGAGCAGCTGTACTGTCTGGTAGATCTATTTCTATCTGTGTTCTGTAATGGGAGCCGGCAGAGGGAGGGGGCAGGGAGGCCCCCCAGGGGTGGTAAACACATTGTTTATCTGAGGAGAGAAGAGAAGGGTGAGGCAGAGGGAAAGAAACAGGAGAGATGTAAATAGATAGAAAAGTGTGATAGAGATGTGTGTGGAGAGAGAGACTGAGAGAGTGGGCCAGAGAGGGGGACAGAGCGAGAAAGAAGAGAGAGAGTAGTAGTGGTTGTTTATATGGAGTGTTGGAGGGAGTCTGTTTGGTGTAATGAATAAGCCAAGTCACTACTGAATAATCTATGGCTCACATGGTGGGAAGCTGAAAATAGGAAGAGAGAACAGGGGAAACAGTGAAAGGTCTCAGCCACCTCCCTCCACATCTCTCCATCTATTTCTCAGGTTTTTCTCTCTCTTCATTTGAGGTACTGTTGCACATGCTGTATGCACGGAGCCGTGAGCTGTTATGAATGTTTATTGCAGGTTATATAATGCATTGTAAGGTCTAATAATGCATTGATAGAATTAATTATAAATGATTTAATATCATCCATTATAAACCAGTAGCTGATAAGGGGTGTATTTGCGTCAGAAATAATTCCTCTTGTAAATAAAATGAGGGGAATTCCTGGGTAAGACGGTAGCATTTTACACAAGACACAGTTGAGAGGTTTTCAAAGCCGTTTAGATGAAGGAGGAAAAAACTCTGTCTTCCTGCCAGCTGTGTTTTGATGCAGGAAGGTTACTGTGTAAGAACTACTTTACGAGGGCTTTCTTTACTGTAAGCCAGGTGTGTCTGCGCCAGAGTGCACGTTGGCCCTTGTTTTGATGCAGGTAGGTTACTGTGTAAGAACTACTTTAGGAGGGCTTTCTTTACTGTAAGCCAGGTGTGTCTGCGCCAGAGTGCACGTTGGCCCTTGTTTTGATGCAGGTAGATTATTGTGTAAGAACTACTTTAGGAGGGCTTTCTTTACTGTAAGCCAGGTGTGTCTGCGCCAGAGTGCACGTTGGCCCTTGTTTTGATGCAGGAAGGTTACTGTGTAAGAACTACTTTTGGAGGGCTTTCTTTACTGTAAGCCAGGTGTGTCTGCACCAGAGTGCACGTTGGCCCTTGTTTTGATGCAGGAAGGTTACTGTGTAAGAACTACTTTAGGAGGGCTTTCTTTACTGTAAGCCAGGTGTGTCTGCGCCAGAGTGCACGTTGGCCCTTGTTTTGGTGCAGGTAGGTTACTGTGTAAGAACTACTTTTGGAGGGCTTTCTTTACTGTAAGCCAGGTGTGTCTGCGCCAGAGTGCACGTTGGCCCTTGTTTTGATGCAGGTAGGTTACTGTGTAAGAACTACTTTTGGAGGGCTTTCTTTACTGTAAGCCAGGTGTGTCTGCGCCAGAGTGCACGTTGGCCCTTGTTTTGATGCAGGAAGGTTACTGTGTAAGAACTACTTTAGGAGGGCTTTCTTTCCTGTAAGCCAGGTGTGTCTGCACCAGAGTGCACGTTGGCCCTTGTTTTGATGCAGGTAGGTTACTGTGTAAGAACTACTTTTGGAGGGCTTTCTTTACTGTAAGCCAGGTGTGTCTGCGCCAGAGTGCACGTTGGCCCTTGTTTTGGTGCAGGTAGGTTACTGTGTAAGAACTACTTTTGGAGGGCTTTCTTTACTGTAAGCCAGGTGTGTCTGCGCCAGAGTGCACGTTGGCCCTTGTTTGGTGCAGGTAGGTTACTGTGTAAGAACTACTTTTGGAGGGCTTTCTTTACTGTAAGCCAGGTGTGTCTGCGCCAGAGTGCACGTTGGCCCTTGTTTTGATGCAGGAAGGTTACTGTGTAAGAACTACTTTAAGAGGGCTTTCTTTACTGTAAGCCAGGTGTGTCTGCGCCAGAGTGCACTGCACGTTGGCCCTTGTTTTGGTGCAGGAAGGTTACTGTGTAAGAACTACTTTAGGAGGGCTTTCTTTACTGTAAGCCAGGTGTGTCTGCGCCAGAGTGCACGTTGGCCCTTGTTTTGGTGCAGGAAGGTTACTGTGTAAGAACTACTTTAGAGGGCTTTCTTTACTGTAAGCCAGGTGTGTCTGCGCCAGAGTGCACGTTGGCCCTTGTTTTGGTGAGAGGAAAGTGGGATACAGGCGTGGTTATCTCCGTGAACTTCATGCAAGCGTTGACGTCACCGCGAGCCGGGGGAGATGGGCAGATATCAACGTTTATAAATAAGTAAATAAGTGGCTCCCGTATAAATAAACAAGTGTGAGAGACGTCACATAGTCAGGTTGTTGCTGAAATGGAATCCGAGCTTGTGCACCGTGGTTTAAAAACAACTGGGGAGTGGTGCCTATAGCTGCCTGCATGCTTATAGTTGTGTGCAGCCTACCTGTGGCCCGGCTAGACTGAACCTTTCTACTGTAGGCCTTCCCCCATGTCCTTCCACTGTCCCAGAAATCAATGCTCTGTAATGTAGAACACAACTGTGAAGTTTCTCTTACGCTTCCGCCCGCTAGCAACGCCAACGTCAGAGCAAATAACACAAAGGGGGTGTGTGTTGACGGGGAGTCTCCTAGCAACCATAAAGAGCCCCTATAGCCTTAATTAGTTCACTTGAGGTTATAGACATATTTCACAGAACCGTGATCTGAAGAATAGAGAGCTGTGTGTGTGTGTGTGTGTGTGTGTGTGTGTGACGCCAGTGCAATGTCCAACACTGTGGGTGTATTTCTAGAGGGAACTAGTTCTCTGTACTCAGAGGGAAGAGGGGGGATGCAGTGTCAACAGAGGAAGACACAGAGAATAGGTTTTTCCCTCCGTCCACTCTGCTATCTCTCTCCTGTGTATCTGCCGTCGGTTCCAGGAAATGGAGGAGCAGCAGAATAAACAGACAGCAGGCCTACGACGGCCCTGTGATGTCACCAGCACAGAGAGAGGGAGGAAGGCACAGAGACTGGTAAAAAGAGGGAGAGGGGAGGGACACAGAGACTGGTAAAAAGAGGGAGAGGGGAGGGACACAGATGGGTAAAGACAGAGGGACACAGAGAGAGGTAGCTAGCGAGGGAGCAGGAGTGTTGAGAAAGCAGAACAGAAAACTGAGGAAAGGAGAGGAGGACAGAGACTGACAGAAATATAAAGAGCAGCACCACTAAAGCTAAATAGATCCTTACACACGGCAGAGACGAGCTGTAGAGGAGGAAACGCTAGGAGGGGGAAGAGAGGAGAGCGTTTATCGCCATGATCACTACAGCGCTGATGGGTATGTCAATTATATATGTTCTATTACACATTGCTTCTTTGAAAGTAGTTCCTCTCTCTGTTTCTCTGTTTCTCTGTCTCTCTGTTTCTCTGTCTCTCTCTGTTTCTCTGTCTCTCTCTGTTTCTCTGTCTCTCTCTCTCTCTCTCTCTCTGTTTCTCTGTCTCTCTCTGTCTGTCTCTCTCCCTTTCTCCTCTTTTTCTCTCTCTCTCTCTCTCTCTTCTCTCTCTCTCTCTCTCTCTCTCTCTCTTAAACTATTCCTCTCTGTTACGTTCTCTTTCTCTCTGCTTGTTGGTTAGTGTTGTGTACACGGAGTGGTATAGTCAATGAGATGATCACAGGCAGTACCAGTCAGTGGCTGCAGCATGTGTTTCAGAGCTAGGACATTATGTTTGTGTGTCTCTCTCTCTCTCTCTCTCTTTCTCTCTTAAACTATTCCTCTCTGTTACGTTCTCTTTCTCTCTGCTTGTTGGTTAGTGTTGTGTACACGGAGTGGTATAGTCAATGAGATGATCACAGGCAGTACCAGTCAGTGGCTGCAGCATGTGTTTCAGAGCTAGGACATTATGTTTGTGTGTCTCTCTCTCTCTCTCTCTCTCTTTCTCTCTTAAACTATTCCTCTCTGTTACGTTCTCTTTCTCTCTGCTTGTTGGTTAGTGTTGTGTACACGGAGTGGTATAGTCAATGAGATGATCACAGGCAGTACCAGTCAGTGGCTGCAGCATGTGTTTCAGAGCTAGGACATTATGGTTGTGTGTCTCTCTCTCTCTCTTAAACTATTCCTCTCTGTTACGTTCTCTTTCTCTCTGCTTGTTGGTTAGTGTTGTGTACACGGAGTGGTATAGTCAATGAGATGATCACAGGCAGTACCAGTCAGTGGCTGCAGCATGTGTTTCAGAGCTAGGACATTATGGTTGTGTCTCTCTCTCTGCAAGGGACAGAAGCGCCAGTCGTTGGTCTTGGAATGCTGTGCTTGACTGTGTGTGGGAGGTGTCCTTAGAGAGGAGGGCAAAGAATTGGGGTAGAGAGAGAAAATCTACATATTGGTTTGTGCAGCATCACTAAGTACGTTTACATAAACACTTCTAATTCAATATTAAACTGATTAGAAGGCTGAGTTTGGGATTAGTCATGTAAACGCTGTATTCTGCTCATCTTAATGGGCGTAAGGTCAAAATCGAAGTAAGCACACAGCGATTAAAACACCTGGTTTTCGGAAGCAGTACGGCTTGGTTGGGTCGTGTATCGGAGGACGCATTGCATTCGACCTTCGTCTCTCCCGAGTCCGTACGGGAGTTGTAGCATTGAGACAAGATAATAACTACTAACAATTGGATACCACGAAAAGGGGGTAAAATAAACAAATAAAAAAACCACCTGGTTTTCTGAGCGATCTTTCAAATTGCTAGGACACGTTAACACCCTAATTGGAGTTTGAGCGGTGTATTTGATATGCGTATGACCCACCTAGCACCAGCAGCACAAGGTTAGTGAGTTAGGGGAAAACTTACAGCATCTTCAAAATAGGTTTCACATACCAACTGTATACGTCCCAACTCAAAACGCTTCCTGAAAAGAACCTGATCGCTGTGGAAAAACGTTAGTTTTGATCAGTGATTTTTCTGCGTAGAGCCAAGTCCCATCAGGTAGCCTGGTTTCAGATGTGTCCATGTAAACAGGATTATTATGGAAATGGTTCTTCTTGCAAAGCATGTCGACGTGATCTGACTATTCACTATTAATGTGTGCATGTAACCGTACTCATTCATCTGATAAACCCAGAGACTGTGTCTGCCTTTAGTGTGTGTTGTGTGTATGAGTCTTTAGGCCTGTGTGTGTGTGACTGTGTGTGTGTGACTGTGTGTGCTGCACCTAGTGTGGGTGTTAGCCTAACACGATTAAGACAGAGTTTCAAGCAAACATATCTGGCTGTCTGGCACGCTGTTGGGAAAACTTGTAGATAAATAATCGTCCAATCGCGACTATTTATTCAGATTTAATGGGGAGGAAGCCGTGCGATTGGAGGCCTTCCTGTAGCAGTGCGTTCTGGGGGTGGTTGGCCAGGGCTGAAGTCTCCTCCACCACGCCACAGTTCAATGCAGTCTTTGTGAGAGGAGTGCTACACTTCATGTTTGACTTATCAGGGCCAGATGGACAGTACTGTGAAGGGGCTCTCTGTGCTGATAAGGATGCTGTGTGTGTGTGTGCGTACAGAATGTGATGGCTGTTTTATTTGATCTACTTGGGTCCCATCATTTAGTCTTTTTTCATTATTCAATATGCATGGACTACCATTCTGTCTCTCTGTTCCTCTCTCTAGTGGACATTAACTCTGCCCTGCCCCTGCGTCTGCCCCCGGCTGCCATCCCCATGGACCTACGCATTGACCAGCACCATCACCAGCAGCAGCTGTCCATGTCTCCTTCTGCAGCCCAGGCGTCTGCAGCCCAGGCCAGAGAGCAGCAGCTGCAGCAGGAGCTCCTGTCCCTGAAACAGAAACAACAGATTCAGAGACAGCACCTCATCGCTGAGTTCCAGAGGCAACATGAGCAGCTCAACCGCCAGCATGAAGCCCAGCTACAGGAACATGTTAAGGTGGGGGGGGGGGACTCCGCTCCAGAAGCATGTCAAGAAAGACAGTAATTTCCCTCTCATACATGTCTAAACTAGATCTCTCTCCATGCAGCAGAAGCCTTTCAGCCCTATGATATTTGCCCTGCTCTTGGGTCAGTGTTTGGGCCTGTAAGTGATCTAGATTCTGCAGATTGAAGGGCTGAGGGCTGATCCCAGTACAGTGCTAACAGCACAAGGGCTCCTTTGGCCTGTGGTGGGGCTGGAAGACCACTCAGGTAGCAGAGAGTGACGCAAAGCCAAGGCAGGGAGGCCCAGGCTCAATCAGACCCATTCAGAGCCTGTACACACACACACCGAAACCTGCAGCACACACACCGAGACCTGCAGCACACACACCGAGACCTGCAGCACACACACCGAGACCTGCAGCACACACACACGAGACCTGCAGCACACACACCGAGACCTGCAGCACACACACCGAGACCTGCAGCACACACACACCGAGACCTGCAGCGCACACACCGAGACCTGCAGCGCACACACCGAGACCTGCAGCACACACACCGAGACCTGCAGCACACACACACCGAGACCTGCAGCACACACACCGAGACCTGCAGCACACACACACCGAGACCTGCAGCACACACACACCTGCAGCGCACACACCGAGACCTGCAGCGCACACACCGAGACCTGCAGCACACACACAGACCTGCAGACCTGCAGACCTGCAGCACACACACACCGAGACCTGCAGCGCACACCACCGAGACCTGCAGCGCACACACCGAGACCTGCAGCGCACACACCGAGACCTGCAGCGCACACACCGAGACCTGCAGCGCACACACCGAGACCTGCAGCGCACACACCGAGACCTGCAGCGCACACACCGAGACCTGCAGCGCACAGACCTGCAGCGCGAGACCTGCAGCGCACACACCGAGACCTGCAGCGCACACACCGAGACCTGCAGCGCACACACCGAGACCTGCAGCGCACACACCGAGACCTGCAGCGCACACACCGAGACCTGCAGCGCACACACCGAGACCTGCAGCGCACACACCGAGACCTGCAGCGCACACACCGAGACCTGCAGCGCACACACCGAGACCTGCAGCGCACACACCGAGACCTGCAGCGCACACACCGAGACCTGCAGCACACACACACACAGACCTGCAGCACACACACACACCGAGACCTGCAGCGCACACACCGAGACCTGCAGCGCACACACCGAGACCTGCAGCGCACACACCGAGACCTGCAGCGCACACACCGAGACCTGCAGCTCACACACCGAGACCTGCAGCTCACACACACCGAGACCTGCAGCGCACACACCGAGACCTGCAGCGCACACACACCGAGACCTGCAGCGCACACACACCGAGACCTGCAGCGCACACACACCGAGACCTGCAGCGCACACACACCGAGACCTGCAGCGCACACACACCGAGACCTGCAGCGCACACACCGAGACCTGCAGCGCACACACCGAGACCTGCAGCGCACACACACCGAGACCTGCAGCGCACACACACCGAGACCTGCAGCGCACACACCGAGACCTGCAGCGCACACACCGAGACCTGCAGCGCACACACACCGAGACCTGCAGCGCACACACACCGAGACCTGCAGCGCACACACACCGAGACCTGCAGCGCACACACACCGAGACCTGCAGCGCACACACACCGAGACCTGCAGCGCACACACACCGAGACCTGCAGCGCACACACACCGAGACCTGCAGCTCACACACACCGAGACCTGCAGCTCACACACACCGAGACCTGCAGCGCACACACCGAGACCTGCAGCTCACACACCGAGACCTGCAGCTCACACACCGAGACCTGCAGCGCACACACCGAGACCTGCAGCGCACACACACCGAGACCTGCAGCGCACACACACCGAGACCTGCAGCGCACACACACCGAGACCTGCAGCGCACACACACCGAGACCTGCAGCACACACACACCGAGACCTGCAGCACACACACACCGAGACCTGCAGCACACACACACCGAGACCTGCAGCACACACACACCGAGACCTGCAGCACACACACACCGAGACCTGCAGCACACACACACAGACCTGCAGCACACACACACACAGACCTGCAGCACACACACACCCGAGACCTGCAGCACACACACACCGAGACCTGCAGCGCACACACCGAGACCTGCAAACACACACCGAGAGCTGCAGCTCACACACCTCTGCCTATCACCAATCACCAAGACAGGTCAAGGAGTGGGAAAGAAAGTAGGAGACAGACACTGGTGGATTGGAAAGAGGAAGACATGTAATCTTGTTGTTTTCCCTGTATACCTCTATAGAACTCTTTAGGTTAAGGTGTCTCCCCTTAAATGCACCAAAGGCTGGATTCCAGACTTAAAGCACTCCCTTCCATCTGCCCTTGAATATTGAAAGGGGGAAAGTTTGGGACCTATCCAAAACCATACCGTGCCTGCCTGCTGCTCTTCTGTCACGCACCTCCTCACCTCCCATATGAATGTATCCATCAGCAGGACTCTTGTTCCAGTCACCTTCCCTTGACGGTGAACACGGCTGCATGTCCTCGCTAGCAGGCGCTTATTTAACACACAAACCATCCAAGGCAATAACAAACATCCCCCACAAAATACGGCCAAACAAATTCATCAAATATTGGAGTTGGGCACTCTACTAAGGAGTGTGTGTGTGTGTGTGTGTGTGTGTGTGTGTGGATCTAATGGTTCAGTTTGGTCGTGATGTAGAGGGTCCATGGTACGTACAGAGAGGAAAGGTTATTCACGTATTGACTGGAGTGGTCTGGCTCCTGTAAACATGCTGGGAACATTTGCATGGACAGTGATTGGGCTGAGGCTGAATAGATGTGTTGTGATAGTGTGAGGTGACCAAGTTAGCATGTTCACCTGGGTCTAAGGTGAACGTGTCAGGAATGGGGGATAGCTGCGAGAGACCAGACCTGCAGGGCAAGGAGAGAGAAGGGAGGGAGAAATCAGCATTGGCTCCTGGCTCCAGAACAAACATTGTTGTGTTCCACTCCATGCAGCACCAGCAGGAGCTCCTGGCCCAGGATGTTGTAGTAATGTTGTGTTCCCCTCCATGCAGCACCAGCAGGAGCACCTGACCCAGGATGTTGTAGTAACGTTGTGTTCCCCTCCATGCAGCACCAGCAGGAGCTCCTGGCCCAGGATGTTGTAGTAACGTTGTGTTCCCCTCTATGCAGCATCAGCAGGAGCTCCTGGCCCAGGATGTTGTAGTAACGTTGTGTTCCCCTCCATGCAGCACCAGCAGGAGCTCCTGGCCCAGGATGTTGTAGTAACGTTGTAGTAACGTTGTGTTCCCCTCCATGCAGCACCAGCAGTAGCTAATGGCCCAGAATGTTGTAGTAATGTTGTGTTCCCCTCCATGCAGCACCAGCAGGAGCTCCTGGCCCAGGATGTTGTAGTAACATTTTGTTCCCCTCCATGCAGCACCAGCAGGAGCTCCTGGCCCAGGATGTTGTAGTAACATTGTGTTCCCCTCATGCAGGAGCTCCTGGCCCAGAATGTTGTAGTAGCGTTGTGTTCCCCTCCATGCAGCACCAGCAGGAGCTCCTGGCCCAGAATGTTGTAATAACATTGTAGTAACGTTGTGTTCTCCTCATGCAGCACCAGCAGGAGCTCTTGGTCCAGGATGTTGTAGTAACGTTGTAGTAACGTTGTGTTCCCCTCCATGCAGCACCAGCAGGAGCTCCTGACCCAGGATGTTGTAGTAACGTTGTGTTCCCCTCCATGCAGCACCAGCAGGAGCTCCTGGCCCAGGATGTTGTAGTAACGTTGTAGTAATGTTGTTCCCCTCATGCAGCACCAGCAGGAGCTCCTGGCCCAGGATGTTGTAGCAACGTTGTGTTCCCCTCATGCAGCACCAGCAGGAGCTCCTGACCCAGGATGTTGTAGTAACGTTGTGTTCCCCTCCATGCAGCACCAGCAGGAGCTCCTGGCCCAGGATGTTGTAGTAACGTTGTGTTCCCCTCATGCAGGAGCTCCTGGCCCAGAATGTTGTAGTAGCATTGTGTTCCCCTCCATGCAGCACCAGCAGGAGCTCCTGGCCCAGAATGTTGTAGTAACGTTGTAGTAATGTTGTGTTCCCCTCATGCAGCACCAGCAGGAGCTCCTGACCCAGGATGTTGTAGTAACGTTGTGTTCCCCTCATGCAGCACCAGCAGGAGCTCCTGACCCAGGATGTTGTAGTAACGTTGTAGTAACGTTGTGCTCCCCTCCATGCAGCACCAGCAGGAGCTCCTGGCCCAGGATGTTGTAGTAACGTTGTAGTAATGTTGTGTTCCCCTCATGCAGCACCAGCAGGAGCTCCTGGCCCAGGATGTTGTAGTAACGTTGTGTTCCCCTCATGCAGCACCAGCAGGAGCTCCTGACCCAGGATGTTGCCCCAGGATGTTGTAGTAACGTTGTTTTCCCCTCATGCAGCACCAGCAGGAGCTCCTGACCCAGGATGTTGTAGTAACGTTGTTTTCCCCTCATGCAGCACCAGCAGGAGCTCCTGACCCAGGATGTTGTAGTAACGTTGTGTTCCCCTCATGCAGCACCAGCAGGAGCTCCTGACCCAGGATGTTGTAGTAACGTTGTGTTCCCCTCCATGCAGCACCAGCAGGAGCTCCTGGCCCAGGATGTTGTAGTAACGTTGTGTTCCCCTCATGCAGCACCAGCAGGAGCTCCTGACCCAGGATGTTGTAGTAACGTTGTAGTAACGTTGTGTTCCCCTCATGGAGCACCAGCAGGAGCTCCTGGCCCAGGATGTTGTAGTAACGTTGTGTTCCCCTCCATGCAGCACCAGCAGGAGCTCCTGACCCAGGATGTTGTAGTAACGTTGTGTTCCCCTCCATGCAGCACCAGCAGGAGCTCCTGACCCAGGATGTTGTAGTAACGTTGTGTTCCCCTCCATGCAGCACCAGCAGGAGCTCCTGACCCAGGATGTTGTAGTAACGTTGTGTTCCCCTCCATGCAGCACCAGCAGGAGCTCCTGACCCAGGATGTTGTAGTAACGTTGTGTTCCCCTCATGCAGCACCAGCAGGAGCTCCTGACCCAGGATGTTGTAGTAACGTTGTGTTCCCCTCCATGCAGCACCAGCAGGAGCTCCTGGCCCAGGATGTTGTAGTAACGTTGTGTTCCCCTCCATGCAGCACCAGCAGGAGCTCCTGACCCAGGATGTTGTAGTAACGTTGTGTTCCCCTCATGCAGCACCAGCAGGAGCTCCTGAACCAGGATGTTGTAGTAACGTTGTGTTCCCCTCCATGCAGCACCAGCAGGAGCTCCTGGCCCAGGATGTTTTAGTAACGTTGTGTTCCCCTCATGCAGCACCAGCAGGAGCTCCTGACCCAGGATGTTGTAGTAACGTTGTGTTCCCCTCATGCAGCACCAGCAGGAGCTCCTGGCCCTGAAACATCAGCAGGAGCTGTTGGAGCACCAGAGGAAGATGGAGAAGCACCGTCTGGAGCAGGAACTGGAGAAACACCAGAGAGAACAGAAACTACTGCTGCTGAAGAACAAGGAGAGAGGACAGGAGAGTAAGCAGCTGGAACAATACATTATCATATTACTAGTAGAACTAAAATGGGGCCACTATGTACAAAAAGTGCTGTAATTTCTTAACGGTTCACCTGATGTGGACGAAAATATCCTCAAATGAAACCGGACTGTCTGCACTTTAAGCTCTATTGTCATTGGCTGATTTCAAATCCAAACTTTTGAAGTATAGAGCCAAAAGAAGAAACAAAGCTTCACTGTTGCAGTAGTTACGGAGGGCAGTGTATATCTCTCTCTCACACCCAACCAACCTCCATTCTGGTCATCCCTCTATTCTAGAGTGGATGTGCTTGTGTGGTGCTGCCGCGCTGCCTGCTCTCTGTCAGTGGAGAGGTGTTGAGAGAGACAGGCAGCAGGCTACAGGTAGAGGGCTGGCCTCAACACCACAAGGCCACTGGCTCATTAATTATCTAGTGGTATGGATGGGCTAAACACAAACACAGGGTCACCAGACAGGATGGATGACAACGGCAGCTGCCCTGGAGGAGTTTGGTCTGATACAACCCTCATTAGTCTAGAGCTGAGGGGTCTCTCTCTCGCTCTCTCTCTCTCTCTCTCTCTCTGATTCTGTTTGTCTCGATCCTCATCTTCTGTCTCTGCACAATCACCAATTATAACGACAACGTTTCACGCGATATGGATGAAAATACCCTCAAATTAAAGTTGACAGTCTGCACTTTAACCTCATAGTCATTGTTTGATTTCAAATCCAAACTTTGAGTATATAGAGCCAAAATAAGAGAAAATACTTAATTGCCCCAATAATTACAGAGGGCAGTGTGTTGCACAGCGAATTGGGAATCGGAAATGTGACCGTTTGAATAGCCCATCATATCAATGAGAGTCTGATAGATATAACTCCTAGTAAACTCTGCCTGAAATGGCATCAGAGCTCACACCTACCTTCAGCGACGCCCTTTAACCTCTCCCTCACTCTGCTAGCATATTGCTCAAGTCTATCCTTTTCTTCTTGATCTATGTGAAGGGCCTTAAGGCCAGGAATTGGGTGTAAGTGATCTGTCCCATCTGCAGAGCCGGAGGCTGGAGTGTCTTCTTACCCTGGTACCATGTACCCCCTCTCAGGTGCAGTGGCCAGTACTGCCACCCTGGTACCATGTCCCCCTTCAGTGGCCAGTACTGTCTTCTTACCCTGGTACCATGTACCCCCTCTCAGGTGCAGTGGCCAGTACTGTCTTCTTACCCTGGTACCATGTACCCCCTCTCAGGTGTGTCTTCTTACCCTGGTACCATGTACCCCCGCTTAGGTGCGGCGGCCAGTACTATCTTCTTACCCTGGTACCATGTACCCCCTCTTAGGTGCAGTGGCCAGTACGGTCTTCTTACCCTGGTACCATGTACCCCCTCTCAGGTGCAGTGGCCAGTACTGTCTTCTTACCCTGGTACCATGTACCCCCTCTCAGGTGCAGTGGCCAGTACTGTCTTCTTACCCTGGTACCATGTACCCCCTCTCAGGTGCAGTGGCCAGTACTGTCTTCTTACCCTGGTACCATGTACCCCCTCTCAGGTGCAGTGGCCAGTACTGTCTTCTTACCCTGGTACCATGTACCCCCTCTCAGGTGCAGTGGCCAGTACTGTCTTCTTACCCTGGTACCATGTACCCCCTCTCAGGTGCAGTGGCCAGTACTGTCTTCTTACCCTGGTACCATGTACCCCCTCTCAGGTGCAGTGGCCAGTACGGTCTTCTTGGTACCACCCTGGTACCATGTACCCCCTCTCAGGTGCAGTGGCCAGTACTGTCTTCTTACCCTGGTACCATGTACCCCCTCTCAGGTGCAGTGGCCAGTACTGTCTTCTTACCCTGGTACCATGTACCCCCTCTCAGGTGCAGTGGCCAGTACTGTCTTCTTACCCTGGTACCATGTACCCCCTCTCAGGTGCAGTGGCCAGTACTGTCTTCTTACCCTGGTACCATGTACCCCCTCTCAGGTGCAGTGGCCAGTACTGTCTTCTTACCCTGGTACCATGTACCCCCTCTCAGGTGCAGTGGCCAGTACGGAGGTGAAGATGCGACTGCAGGAGTTTGTGCTGAACAAGAAGAAGGCTCTGGCCCAGAGGAGTCTCAACCACGGGGGGTTGCCCAACGACCCCCGCTACTGGTACGGGTGAGTACTGTCTCACACACACACACACTCCTGTCCCGTCAGCTGTGTAGGGATGAGATCACACACACACGGAGGACACAGCAGACTATTTGGTCCTGTTGAGAGGAGCTCTCCCTCCTCAGCCTTAAGTGTTTATTATCGAGCTGTGGAACCCACGTCCAGCTGTGGTCTGTGTACTCAGTATTGGGTGCTGTGTGAACCCACGTCCAGCTGTGGTCTGTGTACTCAGTATTGGGTGCTGTGTGAACCCACGTCCAGCTGGGGTCTGTGTGCTCAGTATTGGGTGCTGTGTGAACCCACGTCCAGCTGTGGTCTGTGTACTCAGTATTGGGTGCTGTGTGAACCCACGTCCAGCTGGGGTCTGTGTGCTCAGTATTGGGTGCTGTGTGAACCCACGTCCAGCTGTGGTCTGTTTGTTCAGTGTTAGGTGCTGTGTGAACCCACGTCCAGCTGTGGTATGTTTGTTCAGTGTTAGGTGCTGTGTGAACCCACGTCCAGCTGTGGTCTGGGTACTCAGTGTTAGGTGCTGTGTGAACCCACGTCCAGCTGTGGTCTGTGTGCTCAGTGTTGGGTGCTGTGTGAACCCACGTCCAGCTGTGGTCTGTGTGCTCAGTGTTGGGTGCTGTGTGAACCCACGTCCAGCTGTGGTCTGTGTGCTCAGTGTTGGGTGCTGTGTGAACCCACGTCCAGCTGTGGTCTGTGTGCTCAGTATTAGGTGCTGTGTGAACCCACGTCCAGCTGTGGTCTGTGTACTCAGTATTGGGTGCTGTGTGAACCCACGTCCAGCTGTGGTCTGTGTACTCAGTATTAGGTGCTGTTTGAACCCACATCCAGCTGTGGTCTGGTCTGTGTACTCAGTATTAGGTGCTGTGTGAACCCACGTCCAGCTGTGGTCTGTGTGCTCAGTATTAGGTGCTGTGTGAACCCACGTCCAGCTGTGGTCTGTGTGCTCAGTATTGGGTGCTGTGTGAACCCACGTCCAGCTGTGGTCTGTGTGCTCAGTATTAGGTGCTGTGTGAACCCACGTCCAGCTGTGGTCTGTGTGCTCAGTATTAGGTGCTGTGTGAACCCACGTCCAGCTGTGGTCTGTGTGCTCAGTATTAGGTGCTGTGTGAACCCACATCCAGCTGTGGTCTGTGTACTCAGTATTAGGTGCTGTGTGTGTGCGTTCATGTTTTATAACGCGTTTATAGAAGTCGTTAGTAGAAACTGTGTGATCACTGTTTTGCAATTGTCTAAGTAAAACCATCCAGCACTCATCACACACATACAGTAAACCACTTCTCCACTACTACCATAATGACCCAGTGGAGTATAGAGTCAGTGTTATCAGGACTGTCTCTCCCCTCTCTCCCTCCCTCTCTCTCTCTCTCAATGTAAAGAGTCTCTCAGCACTTTAAAGCTGCCAGTCGTTCAGACCAGAAGAGAGGTAGAGAGGGGAGGTATATGCACCACAGAGTGTGTTCACTAGACCAGAACATGGGTTTGGGCCTGGGCCAGCACAGCTTACCTTACTGCCTGAGATCAGTCTTGCTCTGTAGCAGTAGCTAACCTCAATAGAGAGACATCAGCTCTGCCCATCTTCCAGCCCAGGCTGACTGGAAACCAATCTCCCCAGGCTGTACCCCAGACTGTACCCCCCCACTACTGAGGCAAAGTTTTAGACTATTGAGACACACCCTATCCTGTAATCCTGTGTGAGGAGTGAGGTCATGGCTTTTGACTATTGAGACACCACCCACCGCAGTGTTGTGTGATGAGGTATCTTAGTGGTTAGGGTGTTGGACTAGTAACCGAAAGGTTGCAAGATCGAATCCCAGAGCTGATGAGGTAAAAATATGTCGTTCTGTCCCTGAACAAGGCAGTTTTAACCCACTGTTCCCCAGTAGGCCGTCATTGAAAATAAGAATTTGTTCTTAACCGACTTGCCTAGTTAAATAAAGGTTAAATATTGAAGGATCTGATGGTTGTTTGTGTGTGTGTGTGTTGCAGGAAAACTCAGCACACTTCCCTGGACCAGAGCTCTCCTCCTCAGACTGGTATGGGTACCTACAACCACCCTGTCCTGGGCATCTACAACGCTAGAGACGACTTCCCCCTCCGCAAGACAGGTACTAAACACACACACCTTGTTCTGCTAGAGGACTGTCCTGTAGGCTCTCTGTGGGCTCACACCTTGCTCTGCTAGAGGACTGTCCTGTAGGCTCTCTGTGGGCTCACACCTTGCTCTGCTAGAGGACTGTCCTGTAGGCTCTCTGTGGGCTCACACCTTGCTCTGCTAGAGGACTGTCCTGTAGGCTCTCTGTGGGCTCACACCTTGCTCTGCTAGAGGACTGTCCTGTAGGCTCTCTGTGGGCTCACACCTTGCTCTGCTAGAGGACTGTCCTGTAGGCTCTCTGTGGGCTCACACATTGCTCTGCTAGATGACTGTCTTGTAGGCTCTCTGTGGGCGCACACCATGCTCTGCTAGAGGACTGTCCTGTAGGCTCTCTGTGGGCTCACACTTTGCTCTGCTAGAGGACTGTCCTGTAGGCTCTCTGTGGGCTCACACTTTGCTCTGCTAGAGGACTGTCCTGTAGGCTCTCTGTGGGCTCACACCGTGCTCTGCTAGAGGACTGTCCTGTAGGCTCTCTGTGGGCTCACACTTTCCTCTGCTAGAGGACTGTCCTGTAGGCTCTCTGTGGGCTCACACTTTGCTCTGCTATAGGACTGTCCTGTGGGCTCACACTTTGCTCTGCTACTGTCCTGTAGGCTCTCACACCTGCTCTGCTAGGGACTGTCCTCTCTGTGGGCTCACACTTTGCTCTGCTAGAGGACTGTCCTGTAGGCTCTCTGTGGGCTCACACTTTGCTCTGCTAGAGGACTGTCCTGTAGGCTCTCTGTGGGCTCACACTTTGCTCTGCTAGAGGACTGTCCTGTAGGCTCTCTGTGGGCTCACACTTTGCTCTGCTAGAGGACTGTCCTGTAGGCTCTCTGTGGGCTCACACTTTGCTCTGCTAGAGGACTGTCCTGTAGGCTCTCTGTGGGCTCACACTTTGCTCTGCTAGAGGACTGTCCTGTAGGCTCTCTGTGGGCTCACACCTTGCTCTGCTAGAGGACTGTCCTGTAGGCTCTCTGTGGGCTCACACCTTGCTCTGCTAGAGGACTGTCCTGTAGGCTGTCTGTGGGCTCACTGTGGGCTCTTTGCTCTGCTAGAGGACTGTCCTGTAGGCTCTCTGTGGGCTCACACCTTGCTCTGCTAGAGGACTGTCCTGTAGGCTCTCTGTGGGCTCACACCTTGCTCTGCTAGATGACTGTCTTGTAGGCTCTCTGTGGGCTCACACCTCTGCTAGATGACTGTCTGCTCTCTGTGGGCTCACACCATGCTCTGCTAGATGACTGTCTTGTAGGCTCTCTGTGGGCTCACACCATGCTCTGCTAGAGGACTGTCCTGTAGGCTCTCTGTGGGCTCACACTTTGCTCTGCTAGAGGACTGTCCTGTAGGCTCTCTGTGGGCTCACACTTTGCTCTGCTAGAGGACTGTCCTGTAGGCTCTCTGTGGGCTCACACTTTGCTCTGCTAGAGGACTGTCCTGTAGGCTCTCTGTGGGCTCACACTTTGCTCTGCTAGAGGACTGTCCTGTAGGCTCTCTGTGGGCTCACACTTTGCTCTGCTAGAGGACTGTCCTGTAGGCTCTCTGTGGGCTCACACTTTGCTCTGCTAGAGGACTGTCCTGTAGGCTCTCTGTGGGCTCACACTTTGCTCTGCTAGAGGACTGTCCTGTAGGCTCTCTGTGGGCTCACACTTTCTGCTAGAGGACTGTCTAGGCTCTCTGGACTGTCCTGTAGGCTCTCTGTGGGCTCACACTTTGCTCTGCTAGAGGACTGTCCTGTAGGCTCTCTGTGGGCTCACACCTTGCTCTGCTAGAGGACTGTCCTGTAGGCTCTCTGTGGGCTCACACCTTGCTCTGCTAGAGGACTGTCCTGTAGGCTCTCTGTGGGCTCACACCTTGCTCTGCTAGATGACTGTCTTGTAGGCTCTCTGTGGGCTCACACCATGCTCTGCTAGAGGACTGTCCTGTAGGCTCTCTGTGGGCTCACACTTTGCTCTGCTAGAGGACTGTCCTGTAGGCTCTCTGTGGGCTCACACTTTCCTGCTAGGGACTCTCTGTGGGCTCACACTTTGCTCTGCTAGAGGACTGTCCTGTAGGCTCTCTGTGGGCTCACACCGTGCTCTGCTAGAGGACTGTCCTGTAGGCTCTCTGTGGGCTCACACTTTCCTCTGCTAGAGGACTGTCCTGTAGGCTCTCTGTGGGCTCACACTTTGCTCTGCTATAGGACTGTCCTGTAGGCTCTCTGTGGGCTCACACTTTGCTCTGCTAGAGGACTGTCCTGTAGGCTCTCTGTGGGCTCACACCTTGCTCTGCTAGAGGACTGTCCTGTAGGCTCTCTGTGGGCTCACACTTTGCTCTGCTAGAGGACTGTCCTGTAGGCTCTCTGTGGGCTCACACTTTGCTCTGCTAGAGGACTGTCCTGTAGGCTCTCTGTGGGCTCACACTTTGCTCTGCTAGAGGACTGTCCTGTAGGCTCTCTGTGGGCTCACACCTTGCTCTGCTAGAGGACTGTCCTGTAGGCTCTCTGTGGGCTCACACCTTGCTCTGCTAGAGGACTGTCCTGTAGGCTCTCTGTGGGCTCACACTTTGCTCTGTCTAGAGGACTGTCCTTGCTCTGCTAGAGGACTGTCCTGTAGGCTCTCTGTGGGCTCACACCTTGCTCTGCTAGAGGACTGTCCTGTAGGCTCTCTGTGGGCTCACACCTTGCTCTGCTAGACTGACTGTCTCTCTGTGGGCTCACACTTTGCTCTGCTAGGGACTCACACCATTGCTCTGCTAGAGGACTGTCCTGTAGGCTCTCTGTGGGCTCACACTTTGCTCTGCTAGAGGACTGTCCTGTAGGCTCTCTGTGGGCTCACACTTTGCTCTGCTAGAGGACTGTCCTGTAGGCTCTCTGTGGGCTCACACCGTGCTCTGCTAGAGGACTGTCCTGTAGGCTCTCTGTGGGCTCACACCTTGCTCTGCTAGAGGACTGTCCTGTAGGCTCTCTGTGGGCTCAGGCTCTCTGTGGGCTCACACTTTGCTCTGCTAGAGGACTGTCCTGTAGGCTCTCTGTGGGCTCACACCTTGCTCTGCTAGAGGACTGTCCTGTAGGCTCTCTGTGGGCTCACACCTTGCTCTGCTAGAGGACTGTCCAGTAGGCTCTCTGCAGGCTCACATCTTCCCTCATTTAGATAGTATTAGAGCCTCCCACCATTAATCAAACCCAAATTAGGCTGTAAGGGGTTCTGCTGCCCCCTCAATGGAATCCCCAGGGCTCTGTGAGGGGGGGTTATGAGGTTCACTGGGAAGCTATATGTTATTTGAGTTCTAGATGAACTGCTGATATTAATATTGACTATCTTCACCACCTTAAACGTTCTGAACATCCATTGCTGTTCTGGCATGTCCTACTGTACCGACGGGGGATTGAACTGTAAAATGTGACAGACCTTTTATCACCTTGCCAAAGTTTTCATCATTTCTAAATCATACATCATGAAAAATCCCAGAGTGAACAAAAAAAACAATTTCTATAGTTTAGAGAGGTGTTCTCTACTGACAGTAGACGAAGTGGAAACTAAAATGGTGCGGCCGTGCCGGGCTGTGAAGCGGTGGTCTTTCAGTATAATTATTCACTTAGCGGGCTGGGCCTGTATGAACAGAGCACGGCCATGTTGACTCTAGCCCCAAGGCTGACTCAAGCTGCAGATACACCGCAGTTGACACTGGCCACTGAGACCACATTCCACCCAGACTGAGAGAGAAGAGATGGGAGGAGAGAGTCCGAGGGGAGTAGAACAGGGGGAGTGTGGGGAAAGAGGAAGGTAGAAGAGGAGAAAAGAGAGAGACGAGAGGAGAGAGGGGAGTAGAACAGGGGGAGTGTAGAGGAAGAGGAGATAAGAGAGAGACGAGAGGGGAGTAGAACAGGGGGAGTGTGGGGAAAGAGGAAGGTGGAAGAGGAGAAAAGAGAGAGACGAGAGGAGAGAGGGGAGTAGAACAGGGGGAGTGTGGAGGAAGAGGAGATAAGAGAGAGACGAGAGGGGAGTAGAACAGGGGAAGTGTGGAGGAAGAGGAGATAAGAGAGAGACGAGAGGGGAGTAGAACAGGGGAGTGTGGGGAAAGAGGAAGGTGGAAGAGGAGGAGAGGAGAGAGGGGAGTAGAACAGGGGGAGTGTGGGGAAAGAGGAAGGTGGAAGAGGAGAAAAGAGAGAGAGGGAGTGGAACAGGGGAGTGTGGAGGAAGAGGAGATAAGAGAGAGACGAGAGGAGAGTAGAACAGGGGAGTGTGGAGGAAGAGGAAGGTGGAAGAGGAGAAAAGAGAGAGAGGGGTGGAACAGGGGGAGTGTGGAGGAAGAGGAGAAAAGAGACGAGACAAGAGGAGAGAGGGGAGTAGAACAGGGGGAGTGTGGAGGAAGAGGAGATAAGAGAGAGACGAGAGGGGAGTAGAACAGCGGGAGTGTGGAGGAAGAGGAGATAAGAGAGAGACGAGAGGGGAGTAGAACAGGGGGAGTGTGGGGAAAGAGGAAGGTGGAAGAGGAGAAAAGAGAGAGAGGGGAGTAGAACAGGGGGAGTGTGGAGGAAGAGGAGATAAGAGAGAGACGAGAGGAGAGTAGAACAGGGGGAGTGTGGAGGAAGAGGAAGGTGGAAGAGGAGAAAAGAGAGAGAGGGGAGTAGAACAGGGGGAGTGTGGAGGAAGAGGAGAAAAGAGACGAGACAAGAGGAGAGAGGGGAGTAGAACGGGGAGTGTGGAGGAAGAGGAGATAAGAGAGAGACGAGAGGGGAGTAGAACAGGGGGAGTGTGGAGGAAGAGGAGAAAAGAGACGAGACAAGAGGAGAGAGGGGAGTAGAACAGGGGGAGTGTGGAGGAAGAGGAGATAAGAGAGAGACGAGAGGGGAGTAGAACAGGGGGAGTGTGGAGAAAGAGGAGATAAGAGAGAGACGAGAGGGGAGTAGAACAGGGGGAGTGTGGAGGAAGAGGAGATATGAGAGGGGGGAGTAGAACAGGGGAGTGTGGAGGAAGAGGAGATATGAGAGGAGTAGAACAGGGGAGTGTGGAGGAAGAGGAGATATGAGAGGGGAGTAGAACAGGGGGAGTGTGGAGGAAGAGGAGATATGAGAGGGGAGTAGAACAGGGGGAGTGTGGAGGAAGAGGAGATATGAAAGGGGAGTAGAACAGGGGGAGTGTGGGGAAAGAGGAAGGTAGAAGAGGAGAAAAGCCTCAAGGCTGCACATAGACCACAGTTGACACTGGCCACATTCCACAGGAGGAGAGAGATTTTAGAAAAGAGAAGGTTGGAGAATAGGACAGATGAGGGAGGGAGGAGGAGAGTTTAGGGAATTACTTTTACCTTTACCTGCAGTTCTTTAACAGTGGTGGGCATGAAGGAATATTAGACTAGGAGCGGAAGCCTCTTAAGAACATTGAGGCGTACATGCTGTGTTAGTGACATGCTGTGTTAGTGACATGCTGTGTTAGCGACAGACATGCTGTGTTAGCTACATGCTGTGCTAGCCAGATGCTAGCAATTTTGCCGTTAGAGACTTTGGATTAAAAAAACATTTACTCTAGCTAGTATACCTCAAACTGAACTCGCCACAGAACATGCCTTTCTCAATAACATGGAGGTTCGTGAAGTGATGCAGGGAGATATTGTCAGTTCTGTGGTGTTTACGTATGTTTATTCTAGGTTGGGCACCGTTAGAAGAGCTGCTTATTTCATTGCTTCTACATAAATGTGCTGATAATGAGCTTTTGAATCAGTGTTTGCTTTTCTTTTTCATTGTAAATATTGTTCATGTAAGTGTCAATGCTATGCAATTTTTGTGTGTGTTTAGACGCCGGTAAACGGCGAATTGCAGATTTGATTATGACCCTACATCTCCGCACACCCCTCCCCCCAAAGGCTTGACATGCATAACACTTAGTCTCCCTCTGTCTGTCGCTAACACAGCATGTCTGTCGCTAACACAGCATGTCTGTCGCTAACACAGCATGTCTGTCGCTAACACAGCATGTCTGTCGCTAACACAGCATGTCTGTCGCTAACACAGCATGTCTGTCGCTAGGTAACCCTTCACACTGTGTGTAGCTAGGTAACCCTTCACACTCTATACCCTTCAAACTCAACTCTGGACCTCGAAGCCTGATCCACTGCGTTTTTTTAAATGATCAGGTAGAACAGAAAACCAGCAGGTTCCGGACCTCGCAGGTTAAGAGTTGAATACCTCTGCCCTATACGGTATGAAAATAGCTGTACAGTAAACTGCTATAGATGACATCAGAGCGCGGGGTCTCTGCTTTCTAGTGCTGAATGGGATTCAGCTGACGTGCCTTCTAAACGGGAGTACCAGGAGCGACAAGAAGATGCCTCCATCCCTCACGCTAACTAAACTTATTTCGCTAATGTTTTGTAGTGTGAGTGAAGGGAATGTTGTAAATGAAGAGAGGGACTCTGTTCTGAAAGATGAGACGTTGAAGATTATAATAAATACCGCTTTGATGTCATACAAGCAAACCACATGCTAATGTGCACTTCACATGTCCATATTATAGAAGTTATGTCATTTACAGGTTCACCGTTTCTGATCACATGTTTTTATGTACAGTTCCAACAATGACATGGCATCATACCCTGGGTTGTCTTGAACAGATGCTTGTCCTATTGGGAAGAAAGTTAGCCGTGGAACACGCTCGTGACTCCATTCTATGCTCACCACATTTACTCTCTGTCTCTAAGATTGTATTTTACAACTTACCTTGTCATTTTGACAATAGAAAGAGCTTTCAAATGATGCCCATCTGATCCAGAGTGAAACTTAATAATGGGCCATTTTTTTGATAGCTTAAATAACTGTAATGGTGGGGATGCAGGGCTGTGTTTCAAACAAAGTGCTTTATTATTAAAAAGATTGTTGTCGACACAAATGTCCGGGTACTTGTTAAAGTTCATGATGCCGTTGACCTTAACAAGGACCCACAGGACCAGTGGAAAGCAAAATAGCCCCAAAACATCAAAGATCCACCACCATACTTTACATTAGTGATGAGGTATTTTCTGCATACGCGCTGTTTTTTAAAATCCAAACTCGGTGGTGTGCGTGGCCAACGACCTCTCTCTTCATGTCATGTGACCATAGCAGGTTTTCTAAACCCGATTTTTAAGAGATTTCTGACCCCCATCTTTTAGAGATTTGTTGTTATTACTTGTTAAACACAATTTATCAGAGAAAGAGATTTTATTAGTATAATATCATTTTAGAATTTCTTGGAGCATACAATGTAGCTCTGTATTTCTGTTATTTTATAAAGTCTTTTGTCTAATCTTTATCAAGGAGCCAATAATTCCGCACCACCACTGTATATCGTGCTATGACCTGGCCTGAAGCCAGACTGATGAACATTCTTGAGATCAATGGGACACAGACCTCATTGTTTAAAAAGTACACGAACCCCTGTCTCCATCCCTGTCTATGTCCATTCAGCCAACATGGGGGTTTAATCATCTCTAGCGATGAGAAAGGCTGCAGGTTCCTCTACAGTTCCGTCTGTTGTCTGAGTGAGGCGAATGCTGCCAATGAAAAGGGACTTGATGTGTTCTGAAAGATGAGTTGTGAGATAATTACCGCTTTAATATGTTATACAAGCAAACCACACACCCGCTTCACATTTCCATATCATAAAACATATGTCATTTCCTGCGTCAACGTTTCTGATCACTGTCTGATGTGCAGTTCCAGAGATGACATCTGAAAAGAATGAGCCGATGTTAGTCGTATTGTTTCCGCAGCTCGTTGTCTTCACACGCTCATAACTGCGCACCAAAATTACAATCTGTTTCTCTGAAGGGCCTTGTGAAAGCCTAACACTATAAGATGGTATTTTATAACTTAGCTAGTCATGTTGACAATGGGAAAAGCATTCAAATGACTCTCATCTAATCCTTCAGCTAATAGCGGAAGCCTTTTTCCTTGAGTCATGATAGTACATTGAAATGACTGAGGAACATTTTAGAGAGCTGTGTGGACACTTGGAGACACCGGTCAGTCCTCTCACTTCAACCCTTGTCATTTGTTTGTTTTATCCACCTACCCCACATTTTCCAGCACTATTCTTATGTTACTGAATGTGTCCAGAGGATTTTTACATTTTCTTTCCCGGAAAATGCTGCGAAATGTATTCCCTTTCAACCGCTGCCATGGTTATGCACATGCAAGTCATATTTCTTCTGTTAGAAACATTTCAATTTGCCCCTATTCATATAGGCCGATTCCCACCTGTGTACAGGCTTAATAGGTTGACAAGGTGGGCTCTTTATGAATCAATCCATGTTCCTCTTTTGTCTGTTCTCAGATGGGAGACCGTTACATTTGACCAAACGTGTGTCATGCCATCCATTCAGTAGTGCCTTACATGATTGTTTGACCCCCCCCGGACTTTCTCCCGTAGTGGCGCGGTCCGCGGCCACCTTTGAATGATGAAACTAGCGCCTGCATCATTAGTCTGTCACTTGTTAAACGGAGAGAAACCCTCCTGCTTTGTGCCCTTTGTTTTTCCAAAAGGACTGAAATAGCGCCCTGGCTGGATAATTAGTACTGGACTTCTATTGGTCGAGTGTCCCCACAGAGGGCCCTGATTGTCCGTGCCGTGTAAACAGAACATTAGCATAATTTCAGAACATGGTAGTCATGACATTGCATTCCCTCTCTCCGTCCTTGTCTTTCTAAATTCTCTCCATTTGAATGCACACGGACAAAGCCCGCTGTAATTGGCAACGTCGCTCCCAGAAATCAGTTCATTCCCCTCTACACTCTCATTTCCTTGTTGATGTGGCTGGCGCAGATTTTCCCAACGCTCAGTACATTGTAATGGGGAGAAATCGTACCTCATCCACCTCCATGATGGTGAACAGCAGGTTGTGTAACTTAGTCGTTGGTTAGATAAAATGGACCCTGTTTAACCTCGAGAACTGTTGTTAGCCTCAACAAAACTGTGGTTTCTGTTTACTGGGGTTCAAGTTGCAGGGATACGGTATGACAGAGCCGTATCAGAACCATGGGCCTCTCTTGAGTCTCAAGCCTGGGTTGTGTTGGTCATATCTGTGCTCTCTCTCTTTCTGTGTGTGTCTGCCTTGTAGCCTCTGAGCCCAACCTGAAGCTACGTTCTCGTCTGAAGCAGAAGGTGAGCGAGCGACGGAGCAGCCCCCTACTGAGGCGTAAAGACAGCCCGATCACAACCGCCAAGAAACGCTCACTGGATATGGCAGGTAGGACACACTCAACGCTGTGGAGAGGAACGGCCAGGAGGTTCAGACCTCGCACACAGCAGAGCTGTGTAGTAGATTTAACATGGAAGAGATGACTAACTGACTGGTTGTATTAGTACTGTTAACGTGTTCTCTCTCGTGTATCCTGTTTAGTAGCTTTCACATACAATACAGCATGATAATGATTTGGTACACATTGTGTTTGACCTCTACACTCAAATGGTGGCCTGCTGTGGTTATTCTGTTCACATGGCAGGTAGGCCTGCTGTGGTTATTCTGTTCACATGGCAGGTAGGCCTGCTGTGGTTATTCTGTTCACATGGCAGGTAGGCCTGCTGTGGTTATTCTGTTCACATGGCAGGTGGCCTGCTGTGGTTATTCTGTTCACATGGCAGGTGGCCTGCTGTGGTTATTCTGTTCACATGGCAGGTAGGCCTGCTGTGGTTATTCTGTTCACATGGCAGGTAGGCCTGCTGTGGTTATTCTGTTCACATGGCAGGTAGGCCTGCTGTGGTTATTCTGTTCACATGGCAGGTAGGCCTGCTGTGGTTATTCTGTTCACATGGCAGGTAGGCCTGCTGTGGTTATTCTGTTCACATGGCAGGTGGCCTGCTGTGGTTATTCTGTTCACATGGCAGGCCTGCTGTGGTTATTCTGTTCACATGGCAGGTAGGCCTGCTGTGGTTATTCTGTTCACATGGCAGGTAGGCCTGCTGTGGTTATTCTGTTCACATGGCAGGTAGGCCTGCTGTGGTTATTCTGTTCACATGGCAGGTGGGCCTGCTGTGATTATTCTGTTCACATGGCAGGTGGCCTGCTGTGGTTATTCTGTTCACATGGCAGGTGGGCCTGCTGTGGTTATTCTGTTCACATGGCAGGTGGGCCTGCTGTGGTTATTCTGTTCACATGGCAGGTGGGCCTGCTGTGGTTATTCTGTTCACATGGCAGGTGGGCCTGCTGTGGTTATTCTGTTCACATGGCAGGTGGCCTGCTGTGGTTATTCTGTTTACATGGCAGGTGGCCTGCTGTGGTTATTCTGTTTACATGGCAGGTGGGCCTGCTGTGGTTATTCTGTTCACATGGCAGGTGGGCCTGCTGTGGTTATTCTGTTTACATGGCAGGTAGGCCTGCTGTGGTTATTCTGGTCACATGGCAGGTAGGCCTGCTGTGGTTATTCTGGTCACATGGCAGGTAGGCCTGCTGCTGTTATTCTGTTCACATGGCAGGTAGGCCTGCTGTGATTATTCTGTTCACATGGCAGGTGGCCTGCTGTGGTTATTCTGTTCACATGGCAGGTAGGCCTGCTGTGATTATTCTGTTCACATGGCAGGTAGGCCTGCTGTGATTATTCTGTTCACATGGCAGGTAGGCCTGCTGTGATTATTCTGTTCACATGGCAGGTGGGCCTGCTGTGGTTATTCTGTTCACATGGCAGGTAGGCCTGCTGCTGTTATTCTGTTTTATATGGCAGGTAGGCCTGCTGTGATTATTCTGTTATCATGGCAGGTAGGCCTGCTGTGATTATTCTGTTATCATGGCAGGTGGGCCTGCTGTGGTTATTCTGTTCACATGGCAGGTAGGCCTGCTGTGGTTATTCTGTTCACATGGCAGGTAGGCCTGCTGCTGTTATTCTGTTTTATATGGCAGGTAGGCCTGCTGTGATTATTCTGTTCACATGGCAGGTGGGCCTGCTGTGGTTATTCTGTTCACATGGCAGGTGGGCCTGCTGTGATTATTCTGTTCACATGGCAGGTAGGCCTGCTGCTGTTATTCTGGTCACATGGCAGGTATGTCTATGTGGTTATTCTGTTATCATGGCAGGTGGGCCTGCTGTGGTTATTCTGTTCACATGGCAGGTGGGCCTGCTGTGGTTATTCTGTTCACATGGCAGGTGGGCCTGCTGTGATTATTCTGTTCACATGGCAGGTAGGCCTGCTGCTGTTATTCTGGTCACATGGCAGGTATGTCTATGTGGTTATTCTGTTATCATGGCAGGTGGGCCTGCTGTGGTTATTCTGTTCACATGGCAGGTGGGCCTGCTGTGGTTATTCTGTTTACATGGCAGGTGGGCCTGCTGTGGTTATTCTGTTCACATGGCAGGTGGGCCTGCTGTGGTTATTCTGTTCACATGGCAGGTAGGCCTGCTGTGGTTATTCTGTTCACATGGCAGGTGGGCCTGCTGTGGTTATTCTGTTCACATGGCAGGTGGGCCTGCTGTGGTTATTCTGTTCACATGGCAGGTGGGCCTGCTGTGGTTATTCTGTTCACATGGCAGGTGGCCTGCTGTGGTTATTCTGTTCACATGGCAGGTGGCCTGCTGTGGTTATTCTGTTCACATGGCAGGTAGGCCTGCTGCTGTTATTCTGTTTTATATGGCAGGTAGGCCTGCTGTGGTTATTATGTTCACATGGCAGGTAGGCCTGCTGCTGTTATTCTGTTTTATATGGCAGGTGGCCTGCTGTGGTTATTCTGTTTATATGGCAGGTGGGCCTGCTGTGGTTATTGTAAGTCGCTCTGGATAAGAGCGTCTGCTAAATGACTTAAATGTAATGTAAATGAAATGTATTTGGTTCATGTTGTACTGTAGCTGTAGACTTGGTGTGGAACAGTCATGACGGAGTTAAGATATGAATACATTCTCTAGATTCAGCGTGTAACAGCGCTCCTGGATCCGGCCCCAGCTCTCCTAACAACAACAGCATCAGCAACATCCCCAATGAGAACGGCGTCACTGTCTCCAACAGCATTGATGTGTCCCTGGCTCAGCGGTTGTGTGGTGGTGAACTCAGCCAGCTGTCTCTGTACACGTCCCCCTCCCTCCCCAACATCACCCTAGGTCTGCCCGCCACGGCCACCTCTGCTTCCAATGTAAGACTCTCTGTTGATATATTGTTTCTCCTCTTCTCTTCTCTCGTTCTCTCTCTCTGTATCTCTCTCTATCTATATATATCTGTCTCTCTGTCTCCCTGTGTGTGTTGGTCGGTCTCTCTCTCTGTATCTCTATCTATATCTGTCTCTCTGTCTCCCTGTGTGTGTTGGTCGGTCTCTCTCTCTGTATCTCTCTCTATCTATATCTGTCTCTATCTATATCTGTCTCTCTGTCTCCCTGTGTGTGTTGGTCGGTCTCTCTCTCTGTATCTCTCTCTATCTATATATATCTGTCTCTCTGTCTCCCTGTGTGTGTTGGTCAGTCTCTCTCTGTATCTCTCTATCTATATATATATCTCTCTGTCTCCCTGTGTGTGTTGGTCAGTCTCTCTCTGTATCTCTCTATCTATATATATATCTGTCTCTGTCTCCCTGTGTGTGTTGGTCGGTCTCTCTCTGTATCTCTCTCTATCTATATATATATCTGTCTCTCTGTCTCCCTGTGTGTGTTGGTCGGTCTCTCTCTCTGTATCTCTCTATCTATATATATATCTGTCTCTCTGTCTCCCTGTGTGTGTTGGTCGGTCTCTCTCTCTGTATCTCTCTCTATCTATATATATATCTGTCTCTCTGTCTCCCTGTGTGTGTTGGTCGGTCTCTCTCTCTGTATCTCTATATATATATATCGGTCTCTGTCTCCCTGTGTGTGTTGGTCGGTCTCTCTCTCTCTATCTATATATATATATCTGTCTCTGTCTCCCTGTGTGTGTTGGTCGGTCTCTCTCTCTCTATCTATATATATATATCTGTCTCTGTCTCCCTGTGTGTGTTGGTCGGTCTCTCTCTCTCTCTATCTATATATATATATCTGTCTCTGTCTCCCTGTGTGTGTTGGTTGGTCTCTCTCTCTCTATCTATATATATTATCTGTCTCTCTGTCTCTCTGTCTCCCTGTGTGTTGGTCAGTCTCTCTCTCTCGATCTATATATATTATCTGTCTCTCTGTCTCCCTGTGTGTTGGTCAGTCTCTCTCTCTCGATCTATATATATTCTCTGTCTCCCTGTGTGTGTTGGTCGGTCTCTCTCTCTCGATCTATATATATTCTCTGTCTCCCTGTGTGTGTTGGTCTCTGTCTCCCTCTCTCTCTCTCTCTGTCTCCCTGTGTGTGTTGGTCGGGTCTCTCTCTCGATCTATATATATTCTCTGTCGGTCTCTCTCTCTCGATCTATATATATTCTCTGTCTCCCTGTGTGTGTTGGTCGGTCTCTCTCTCTCGATCTATATATATTCTCTGTCTCCCTGTGTGTGTTGGTCGGTCTCTCTCTCTCGATCTATATATATTCTCTGTCTCCCTGTGTGTGTTGGTCGGTCTCTCTCTCTCGATCTATATATATTCTCTGTCTCCCTGTGTGTGTTGGTCGGTCTCTCTCTCTCGATCTATATATATTCTCTGTCTCCCTGTGTGTGTTGGTCGGTCTCTCTCTGTGGTCACACAGGATTTACAGTATGTAGCCTGTGAGAAAGAGGGCAATGCTTATAAGACCCCCTTTCAAACAGTCCCATTTTAACCACATTCTTGCCTGCATAAGCCTTTTTATGTGTCCCATGCGCGTGTGGGGTGGGAGTGTGGGGTGGGAGTGGGGTGTGGGAGTGTGGGGTGGGAGTGGGGTGTGGGAGTGGGAGTGTGGGTTGGGAGTGTGGAGTGGGAGTGGGAGGTATGGGGTGGGAGTAGGGAGTGTGGGGTGGGAGTAGGGAGTGTGGGGTGGGAGTAGGGAGTGTGGGGTGGGAGTAGGGAGTGTGGGGTGGGAGTAGGGAGTGTGGGGTGGGAGTGGGAGTGTGGGGGGGTGTGGGGGGGTGGGGTGTGGGGTGGGAGGGGTGGGGTGGGAGTAGGGAGTGTGGGGTGGGAGTGTGGGGTGGGGGGGTGGGAGTAGGGAGTGTGGGGTTGGGGGTTGGGTCGGAGTAGGGAGTGTGGGGTGGGAGTAGGGAGTGTGGGGTGGGAGTAGGGAGTGTGGGGTTGGGGGGTGGGGTCGGAGTAGGGAGTGTGGGGTGGGAGTAGGGAGTGTGGGGTGGGAGTAGGGAGTGTGCCGATGTGGGTGGGGGTGTATTTGAATAAATCGATTGAATATACACCACAAAGAAATCCATTATTCATTTGTTTAGGCAGGTCCTAAGAAAATGTATTTTCAGAAGAATAGAATAGCCTATTTTGAGTTGAGTTATGTTACTGGTATGGACAACTTGGCTTTGCAATGCAAATAAATTCAATAGTTTATTTTGTTCACTAAGCAGACCACACACATTCCCCTGCACTGGTCACAGACAACACACATGTATTTTATAGTAAGAACATAATGCAATATAACCAAATAAAATATCAATCATATTTTTCACACACTACTTCAGTGTCACGGGAACGTGTGGAACCGCTGTCATAGAACATAAAGTTATATTTGAAAAGAGACAATGCCCAAATTTTGTGTGCTTTAGAAACTGCTCTTTCCGATCGTTTAAAGAAATACAAAATCGGACCTGAAGGATGATTTGAAAAAGTAGCTTTTTTTGTTCCACGTTTAGTTTTCCTCACTCTGCTTTGTTACGCAAACATCCTCGCCAACTGCTTTTTTAGTAGTAGCAGCAGACAGTTGTCGAAATAGAACTGTAATCGTAGCAGAACACGTTCAACATAATAAATGTCCAACCAGATATTGTAGCCTGTAGCGTCTTGCCCCTCCAGGAGAAGAGGATTAGCTGTAGCGTCTTGCCCCTCCAGGAGAAGAGGATTAGCGGAGCGGCTTGCCCCTCCAGGAGAAGAGGATTAGCGGAGCGGCTTGCCCCTCCAGGAGAAGAGGATTAGCTGTAGCGTCTTGCCCCTCCAGGAGAAGAGGATTAGCTGTAGCGTCTTGCCCCTCCAGGAGAAGAGGATTAGCGGAGCGGCTTGCCCCTCCAGGAGAAGAGGATTAGCGGAGCGGCTTGCCCCTCCAGGAGAAGAGGATTAGCTGTAGCGTCTTGCCCCTCCAGGAGAAGAGGATTAGCGGAGCGGCTTGCCCCTCCAGGAGAAGAGGATTAGCGGAGCGGCTTGCCCCTCCAGGAGAAGAGGATTAGCTGTAGCGTCTTGCCCCTCCAGGAGAAGAGGATTAGCGGAGCGGCTTGCCCCTCCCGGAGAAGAGGATTAGCTGTAGCGTCTTGCCCCTCCAGGAGAAGAGGATTAGCGGAGCGGCTTGCCCCTCCAGGAGAAGAAGATTAGCGGAGCGGCTTGCCCCTCCAGGAGAAGAGGATTAGCGGAGCGGCTTGCCCCTCCAGGAGAAGAAGATTAGCGGAGCGGCTTGCCCCTCCAGGAGAAGAGGATTAGCGGAGCGGCTTGCCCCTCCAGGAGAAGAGGATTAGCGGAGCGGCTTGCCCCTCCAGGAGAAGAAGATTAGCGGAGCGGCTTGCCCCTCCAGGAGAAGAGGATTAGCGGAGCGGCTTGCCCCTCCAGGAGAAGAGGATTAGCGGAGCGGCTTGCCCCTCCAGGAGAAGAGGATTAGCGGAGCGTCTTGCCCCTCCAGGAGAAGAGGATTAGCGGAGCGTCTTGCCCCTCCAGGAGAAGAGGATTAGCGGAGCGTCTTGCCCCTCCAGGAGAAGAGGATTAGCGGAGCGGCTTGCCCCTCCAGGAGAAGAGGATTAGCGGAGCGGCTTGCCCCTCCAGGAGAAGAGGATTAGCGGAGCGGCTTGCCCCTCCAGGAGAAGAGGATTAGCGGAGCGGCTTGCCCCTCCAGGAGAAGAGGATTAGCGGAGCGGCTTGCCCCTCCAGGAGAAGAGGATTAGCGGAGCGGCTTGCCCCTCAGGACCTCAGGAGTAAATATCAGTTTGCTTTTCATAGCCGATCATTAAGAGTATCTCTACCGCTCCTGCTATTGAAAACAGTCTGGGACAGGTAGCACGTCCGGTAAAAGGATCAGGGTTCCATCGTCGCAGGCAGAACAGTTGAAACTGGAGCAGCAGCACGGCCAGGTGGACTGGGGACAGCAAGGAATCATCATGCCAGGTAGTCCTGAGGCATGGTCCTAGGGCTCAGGTCCTCCGAGAGAGAGAAAGAGAGGAGACACTGTGGCCCCATCCGATGATACCCCCGGACAGAGCCAAACACCACTAAAGGGATATCTTCAACCACCAACTTACCATCCTGAGACGAGGCCGAGTATAGCCCACAAAGATCTCTGCCACGGAGGTGGGTGGGTGTGTGTTCTCCCAGGCTGAATGCCAAAGAATTTCTGTGACAATAGAAGGACGGCTCAACAACAGAATTACATTTTTTTATGGAGAAAATAAATGCATTACAAGCATTTCTGTGAAGCTTTGTGATCGACGAGGACAAGTTTGATGTCAGACAACAATAGAATGCTTTAATGCGTGCCAAAGCCGGTAAAATGAAAGGCAATGTTTTATACTGAGGGGGTGGCAGGACTTTTAAAAATAGTACCACAATCAGTACTAGGTCGGTTGGCAGAAATACACTGCTCAAAAAAATAAAGGGAACACTAAAATAACACATCCTAGATCTGAATGAATGAAATATTCTTATTAAATACTTTTTTCTTTACATAGTTGAATGTGCTGAAAACAAAATCACACAAAAATTATCAATGGAAATCAAATTTATCAACCCATGGAGGTCTGGATTTGGAGTCAAAATTAAAGTGGAAAACCACACTACAGGCTGTTCCAACTTTGATGTAATGTATTTAAAACAAGTCAAAATGAGGCTCAGTAGTGTGTGTGGCCTCCACGTGCCTGTATGACCTCCCTACAACGCCTTGGCATGCTCTTGATGAGGTAGCGGATGGTCTCCTGAGGGATCTCCTCCCAGAACGGGACTAAAGTATCTGCCAACTCCTGGACAGTCTGTGGTGCAACGTGGCATTGGTGGATGGAGCGAGACATGTTGTCCCAGATGTGCTCAATTGGATTCAGGTCTGGAGAACGGGCGGGCCAGTCCATAGCATAAATGCCTTCCTCTTGCAGGAACTGCTGACACACTCCAGCCACATGAGATCTAGCATTGTCTTGCATTAGGAGGAACCCAGGGCCAACCGCACCAGCATATGGTCTCACAAGGGGTCTGAGGATCTCATCTCGGTACCTAATGGCAGTCAGGCTACCTCTGGCGAGCACATGGAGAAATGCCACCCCACACCATGACTGACCCACCGCCAAACCGGTCATGCTGGAGGATGTTGCAGGCAGCAGAAAATTCTCCACGGCGTCTCCATACTCTGTCACATGTGCTCAGTGTGAACCTGCTTTCATCTGTGAAGAGCACAGTGCGCCAGTGGCGAATTTGCCAATCTTGGTGTTCTCTGGCAAATGCCAAACGTCCTGCACGGTGTTGGGCTGTAAGCACAACCCCCACCTGTGGACATCAGGCCCTCATACCACCCTCATGGAGTCTGTTTCCTACCGTTTGAGCAGACACATGCACATTTGTGGCCTGCTGGAGGTCATTTTGCAGGGCTCTGCAGCGCTCCTCCTGCTCCTCCTTGCACAAAGGCGGAGGTAGCAGTCCTTCTGCTGGGTTGTTGCCCTCCTACACGTCTCCTGATGTACTGGCCTGTCTCCTGGTAGCGC